>NC_066547.1:953467-993467 GCF_024679095.1 Eriocheir sinensis | reverse complement strand
TTCACTAGGATTATACAGTGGTAGGCACCGATCACTTTTTTGCTGTTCCGATCCCCGATCATCCGATCAGTTTGGGCAACTGATCCGATTCCGATCATCCGATCATTTTTTTAAAGTACTGCAGTTCCGATCATCATTCCGATCATCCGATCATTAAAACTTATAATAATTATAATTATTTTTTTAAATAATAATTACAAGAAACACCTATAATAGGCGTTCTTAAAGTAATAATTTCAAATAAGTAATAACTTAATTATTTGCTGATAAATATTTTTATTTTTCCTCTTTCTTTTGGTATATAGGACATTGTAAAGAAAAAAAAAAGTTATCTTAACGTCTTATTTTATGCATTTATATAAATCTACTCTTTTTATTCAATTTCTGAATGTATGAAAATGGAATTATATTCGCTATTTTAACTTTTGTTTGAAGTTGATTTAGATTTTTGAGAAACATTTTTCAACTTTTTAATATCTTATCATCTATATCTAGGAAATATTTTCTACTACGTATTCTATAATAAAACGAGCGATAGTGATCATTAATCTCCTATCCTTCCTGATTAAATAACTTTCTGAATAAAATATATTGGTCCATAAATAGATTACTTACAAGAAGAACATAAGCAATAAGGTTTTGATTATAAGTGAGTGTCATCTGCCATCCACGTATCCTAAAACATCCCATCCTGATCTGCGCATGCGCGGAACACGATGTTTACAAACACAGTGTTGATATCGTAGTTGGTCCAGGCAAGATGGCGGCAAGACAGCATGGCAGCTTTTATGGGAAAATGGCCAAATTCATGAATGACATGGACTCCATAATTCAGATAGCCTACCATTAAATGGAGAGAATCTGAGAAACATGACCATCAATCAGAAAAGAGAGTAGGTTATCTAATTTATCACATATACCGACATACAAGGGGTGTAGGTTATCTCATTTATCACATCTACCGACATACAAGGGGTGTAGGTTATCTCATTTATCATATTTACCGACATACAAGGGGTGCAAGTTATCTCATTTAACACATTTACTGACATACAAGGTTTCAGGTTACCTCATTTATCACATTTACCGACATACAAGGGGTTTAGGTTATCTCATTTTTCACATTTACTGACATACAAGTGTAGGCGGTGGCTAAGTGATTAGCGTGCGGGGCCAGCATTCATCACGCCATGGACGACATCGATTCGAATCCCCACGCTACCATCTGGGATTTTTTAGTCACCGCCGAGTGGCTTAAGACTATCCTCAGGCTGTCCAGAAGACCACCTATCATCCCGAATTCTAGAAGAAACCGTACAAGCGAATCAAAAATGAGTTACAGGGGGCAGCATGAGCCAAGCATAACTAGCGCCACTATAAAAATTGCCTGCGCCATGTCGGGCTTGGGCCAACCACCAGGCCCCTGAAGAAAGCCTACCGGCGCTATAGGCTGAGATGTAAACAAAAAAAAGTTACCTCATTCATCACATTTACTGACATACAAGGGGTGTAGGGTACCTCATTCATCACATTTACCGATATTCATTGCGTGTAGGGTATCTCATTAATCACATTTACCGAGATACAAGGGGTGCAGGTTATCTCATTTATCACATTTACCGACTTATATGGGGTGTAGGTTATCTCATTTATCACATTTACCGACATACAAGGGGTGCAGGTTATCTTATTTATCACATTTACCGACTTATAAGGGCTGTAGGTTATCTCATTTATCACATTTACTGACATACAAGGGGTTCAGGTTATCTCATTTATCACATTTACCGACGTACAAGGGGTGTAGGTTATCTCATTTTTCACATTTACCGACATACAAGGGGTGCAGATTATCTTATCTATCACATTTACCAACATACAAGGGGTGTAGGTTATCTCATTTATCACATTTACCGACATACAAGGGGTGCAGGTTATCTCATTTATCACATTTACCAACATACAAGGGGTGCAGGTTATCTCATTTATCACATTTACCGACATACCTCATTTGCCTCATTTACTGACATACAAAGGGTGCAGAAAGAAGCTTTCATATTTCAAGCAATTTTCAAATTCAAAACATATGTCAACATTTACTTTTAAAAAGATAAAAAAAAAAAACCTCATGTAGGACATATCGCGATAGGCAGTCGACAAAGACACGGTACTGTGTCGCAATTCATCCACCCTTTGTTTGTAAACAAATCCCGCGCATGCGCAGATTGGATGGGATGTCTTAGGATACGTGGATGGCAGATGACACCACACCGGGTAGGACACGTAGCAATGGGTTTAAAGTTGGATAAGTTCAGGTTCAACAAAGACATAGGCAAGAATTGGTTTACCAACAGTGGTGGATGAGTGGAAGAGACGTAGAAGTCATGTGGCGAGCGCCAACACGGAGGGGTATGGGGCGTTAGTTTGGTCCGTGGTCTGGGCGGCATGTTGCCCTGTCTCGCGAGACCTCCTTCCTCCTCCTCCTCTTGTTGCGGGGCCCGGGAGCCCGACGGGTGGGTGGGTGGGGGGTCAAGGGAAGGCAAAGCCCTCCCCCCCGGTTAAGAAGGTGGGGGGATCGAGACGAGGCGAAGCCCCCCCCCCCTTTAACTTAGGTCTTGTTGGTTTCCCGAAAAGGTACTGACGCTGCCGCCATTAGAGGGTGGTAACACTGCAGCAGAAAATGCATAACTGACGACTGGGGCAAGCCACTCGGTTACTGGAGTGAGCGGAAGCCCACTACTGCAGCCCACACCACACTGTCATGGCGTCGTGTAACAAGTCCCGCCAAGCAAATAAAGCGACTTTGCGCCTACGTGTCTCGTTCACGATACCTTACCAGGATTGAATAAATTAACGATCAATAATTGTCACTTAATTTTATAAATAAAGACGCTTATTGAAGTAACTATTTAGCAACGTGTATAAAAATAATTGTAAGAAGTCCGCAGTCACTTGTTGCCATGGCAACGCTGACCACTTTCTTTTGTGTGATCGGTGATCGGAAGTTAGTTTGTGAAGTTCCGATCTCCACAGTCCGATTACCTTTTACAAAGATGATCCAATCTTTGCATTCCGATCGCCAATTGCTGTTCCGATCAGATCGGAAGATCGGACGATCGGACTGATGATCGGAAGTGCCCAGCTCTGCTAGGATACCTTCTATACCAGCGATTCCCAAACTTTTCAGGCTACGGGCTATCTTCCAGCCTGCCACTCAGGGCCTCAGGCTATTACTGAGTCCAAGATTTGAGGAGTAATAAGATCCCGTCAGTACCTTTAAATCTCTACATTTTCTACAAATTTTGCTTACGCAGTGTATGAGTCTGATGGGTAATTATCAAAATTGAACGAAATGTCTAGACATTGGACGCTCGATCAATAATGCACTCCTCGGTAACTTTGAGAGTTTCACGTTTAAATGTGTTTCACATCTCCCTAGGGTCCTAGTAGAGTACCAAATACCTCAAACCGATCTGAGACTGCCACTGCATACTTCTGAGCACACGCCTGCTAGTTCCTCAGTTTCTCAAGATGGAACCCCAGATGAGTGCATCTTAAGAATTTCTTGGGCCTGATTCGTATCCTCATTGTTACAACAGCAGGTTTGTGGTCGATCTAAAAGAAATTAGCACTCCGGAAAACCGTACAGTTCTGAAGAATACTCCAAAGAGTACTAACGAGGAATTGATCAATCTCCTTTGGCACGCCGCCAGTGTTGCTATGCCCGAGGAGGCTAGTGTGTCTGGAACCATTAATCTGCGATTCTCATCATTCTGGACTTTGCAAAGTTCAGAAGGAATGAACTGTTTTGCATTTCTAGTGTCAGAACTACGGGGACCAACACATAACTTGTAGCCGACTTTCTCTGTGCCAGCAACTGCATTGAAGTCGTCCAAGACAATGAGTGTGTCACGTTGGGGGCACTGGTCGAACATAGAGTCGAACTTGGAATCGAACATGTCTTTCTCCTCTAGTTCACACATCTTGGTATGGACGTATACTGCAATAAGTAATATGAAGCCCAAGGTGTGCTTCAACCTCGCCAGCATCATATGCTCATCAGCAAGAGTAACCCCAACAACAGAGGACTGCTGTCAGCTAGAAATACCTAAAGTTACTTTCTAGAGACGAACACCATTGGTCTGGCCTGACCAGTAACAGGTGTAACCCCTACTACTGATCTCTCCATTATCAGGCCTCCTCGTCTCAGAGAGCTCCAGTGTATCTACTCTCAACCTCCTGAATTCAACTCAGCTGACAGATGTGGTAGTCGATGATCCTCTGTGAGGGTCAGGATGTTCGAGACACCCATACGGAGAGTCCGCTGGAGGTTACCCCAGGCCTAGCTTGACGAGCTTGTGTATCGTCTGCACTATCCTGGGGGTTCCCAGGAAAAGGGGTTGGGTGTTCCGTAGGGCAGGAGTGCTCTCCTGCCCCGACCAGACCTGTCAAAAATTGGCCTAATAGCTACAATCGGCTGATGCCCCCCCCAAAAAAAAGAAATAAAGAAACTGTCAAAAGTACTGGATAAACAGTTTGACAATCGCTCTATAATGCCCCACCCACTACAAAACCATGCAAGAGGAGACTGGTCGTTGGGCTTATAATCCCAACAGTCGTAGGGATACATGAGAGTATACGCAGCCACTATTTGAGTGGTGGCTGCTTGGGTCGAGGTCATGTAGACTAGCTAATTGGCTTCTACGAGCCAGGAGAGGCCGCCCGTTTTAGCCCGGAATAAGGAACAAAAGAAATGTATTGCTAGCCGCAGATAGCTCCGAATGTTTTATGAATAGCCCTGATCTCAAAGAGGTTTTTTTAAGAATAGCCCCAACTAGGCTAATACAAAATGAAAATGACAGACAATGAAAAGGCTGCTGCCTTTTCATTTTCTGTTAGCTCAGGTTGATGAAGCAGAGGGCTCGTTAGCCACCTAGCAAGTATCCATAGTCTAGCTGAGTGGTTCTCAATTTTTTTTGTCACACAAGGCACACTAACTTCTTAAAAAAAATATGGAATTATGTATACTGTAATGATGGGAAATGTGCACACTGCACCGAATTGCCCCAGCATTCAGCAGTTCCAAGTGGAACGAAGGACCGTAATTTTTCCGATTTCCAAAGGATCCAGCTGTTATTTAAAGAATTTCAAGAGGTAATTTATTGATATTTTGCTGTAGACAAAAACCTGTGGTCATTATCTATAGTTACGTGACAATTACACGAGATCGAACTCCGTTGATATAAAAATAAGGTAAAAGCATAACAGTAAAAGAAGCCTTTAATACGTCTTTAACACTGTATTAAATAAACTTGCAGCCTGCAGGAACTGATGACATGGCAAGAGTAAAAACCAGCATCTAAATTTATAAAATGTAGTAGTAGAATAGTAGGCTGCAGGAGATGAAACCCGGCAGGCCACATTATTTACTATCGTGATATGATTACCTCGGCTATGACAACGGGATAAATAATACGTCTGTTATAAGGCTAAAGGCCGAACGTTTTTTTTTTTCTTCTTTATTTTGGTGAGTAGAGGAAAAAAAAAAAATCGATCGTTCCGTTGCCGCTGAAGTGTGAACAGTTATTTTTTCTTCAGACTTAAGTTGTGGGTACCATTAATATTAATATTCGTAATGAACATCACTGGGTGCCGGGAATCGAACCCGAGCCTTACGAGTAAAAGCTAGCCAGGATATTTTCACTGTGTTATTGCAGTTCCTCTAATATTAATATTATTTACAAAATGAATTGCTTAATCTTCCTATTGAAGAAATGGGGTATTATATTGAACGTGTTGGCGGTCTAATTTCCGGACACGGATTTTTTTTTTTTCCGGGCAAAAAACAAGAGTTAAGGACTGGTCACACGAGCGTTTATTTCGGCAATTTTTTCACAATTTTTTCATCGATCTCGAGAATTTTGCCATCGGCGGCACCGGCAAGTCTAAATTACGGTTTGTGTTCTCGATATGGAGGATGACGAACATGGGCGTCTTGTATTCCCGATACTGAGAACGCTTCACCTTTTCCTCCTCCCACTCTTTCCCCTCTAATCCCCCCTAATCCTTTTCCTATTCCACCTCCTTCTCTCTCTCTCTCTCTCTCTCTCTCTCTCTCTCTCGCGCGCGCGCTGCTGAAGTATGTTTCCAAATCTTTCCGTGTGACGACTGACGAACTGGTGCACAAAAGCGGCTCTGTTGTGCAGTCAAGGATCTATATATTCTAGAATTGCATTACAAGGCATGCATTGACGCTCTGACCTTGAGTGGCGCCACTGCCTCCTCCAACAACTCCCTTATCATATTTATAAACAAATGAAAATAAACATATACAACGAAGGTCTCATCTTAGCCTACACATCAGTGAGGTGACGTGTCCCTGTGGCGCAGCGAGGCTCTTCTTGTAACCCGCGACCCACAAAACCCACACCCACACACATAGTACACACAAAGCCCCGTTTTCTTAAACTTCTAAAATTTCGTTTCGTAGGTTAACACACCACTATGGTGTGCTAGGACCCGAAAGTTATGTTTCGATTTCTTAAACACTCGCACACCCAGCATTGTGTTGTTAGCTAGACAACCACAGTCGGGACCCAGCATACCACAGAATTGTGGACGATTCGTAAAGTTTGGTAGCTCCCGCCCTAGTAGGTTGGCTGACCTGTGTATCAGCTAGCGGCGCACTGTTTAAAAATGGCTATGAGAGACTAGACCACCCTGCTTACTTATGCACAAAAACGGTTTCTAGTGAAGCAGATAAGAGACAGTCCGGTTGTGCACAGGAAACCATCCGACTACAATGCTGTTTTAGCATGAAATACAGCATGGGAAAGCCTAACCTAATTATGAGTCAGTTACCCGTGAAATGTCAACACGTTACGTTCTCCCACAAGGCGCCCCGAGGCCCCACTAACTTTTTAAAAATCGCTAGCGGCGTTTCTAGCAATTTGTGACGCATAGGCCTTTATATGGGGTTCAAAATGCATAGAATAATGACATTTAACCGATGAGAAGTGTGAGAAGTACCGCTGTGAGACGGAGAATAAAGTAAAATATACCCAATTCCCTGCTGCTGACCTACAAATGATTTGCCCGAATGTGGCGTTAAACTAGAATTTTACTAGATCGACATTACTGATTTCCAGCTGTATAGTAGGCCGTGTATAAGTATACTCGATTATCATGTACGTATTACCAGTACATATTTCAGGCCTTGGAACATTTTAGTGGTGTCATTCATCTCATACAAGAGCTTGATGATGAGCAAATTGAAGAAATTCGACGAATTAGATTACCCCACACAGTTTTACGGGATCGCAGTGACCCAAATGACGTACCTCACAGAAGAAAATTTCATCTAAAGGTGGTGATCTCATTCATCTTAATCATAATAAACTATATTACTATACTGTATTTATAATCGACTCCTTACTTACTTCAATACACGCGCGACCACGCATGTTGTTTTAAAATCTTGTACTTGTTGTGATTACAGAGTTACTGATTGAAAAAGAGAAGTGAAATAATAACAGAAGTAAAATGATAGCATATTTATTGATTATTCATCAGTGTTTTTAATATAATGAATATATTTCTTACATTTCGTTTCTCTTTCGGGTGGGTATGTATAGTCGCCCCATGTTGTGTGGTAGGTCAACACACGAATGTTCCAATAATGTAGGATCCTACCCATACACAGAACGGCGTCAGATGCGTTTATGAAATCCATTTGTGGGTGTTTACCTAACTAACAATATGGTATCCTGGGTTTACACTGTTTAAGGTACAACTACACCCCTTCAAAAAATCCCAGATCACCAAAAGTGCAGCCGGCGGTAAGACATCAAAGAAGATTTAACTGCCCTGCTAATCTCTTAATTGCCTTTACCTGCTGCCGCTCCACATATATGTCTAGGCGCGCCCTCTTTTTCGACTAGCATCGTGTGACCACACCGGAGGCAAAATCACCGGCGTGAAAAAAGTGCCGGCGTCAAAAGTTCCCGAAGTAAATACTCGTGTGACCCAGCCTTTAAGTGTAAGAGTGCTGAGTTGTAGTTTTCAATCTCCTTGGTAACAATAAATTTAACAAAAAAAACTAGATGAATTTGTGAAAAACGGTAGTTTCTGATTGCTAATTACTTGATGCTTACTTACTCAGATGTTCCTTATTTTACTATAGTACATTGTAAAAACGGTCAACTGCTTTTCATCAGTTTTTAGTGCCTTGTTCTCTGCAGTAAACGTACCTGAAAGAATAAATTTTAATTTGAAGTTGTCTGAACAGTACATTTATATGTATTGTTGTGCTGGAAACTTCCCCCGGCGTCCATGGGGCTCTAGAAGGCTCCGGGAAGAGCGAGCAAGGGGGCGGGGAGCAAAGCCTCGTCCGCGCCCCGCGGGGCGCGGCCAGGCGCCAGGCGGGAAGTGTTGCCAACCAGCACATACTTTTGCTACATGTTCTTGTATGATCTAAAATATACTGTAACATTCTAGACTGTACTGTTCTGGATATATATAGGAGAAGAGGGCGAGAGGAGTACAGTCCCAGTCATAGTAAGCTAGTGGTCAGTGAAGAGTCAGAGTGAAGTGTACTACTAAGGAAGAATATTAAACTACAGAAGTTGTGCAAAGTGTTTATATATATCTCCCTCCCACGGAGTCTTGTGACGGCGACACGGAACCCAAGTAATACGTCCGGCATAACAGTATGATACATCAGTCTAAAGCGCTTAAATGTGCTTATGCCTTACAATATTTTGATAATGATCTTGAAAGCTTTATTATGACACACTTGCCATATTTTCAGTGTTACTGTTAAATACAATAACACATAAATTGGTCCTAATGTATGTCAGAGAGGCCTCAGAATTACCCTAAAAACTCCGCGCTGCTCTTGCCTCCAACCACCCAGCATTTTCAGCTGGGCTAAGCCCCCAATGTTTCAAGGTCCTAAATACGTCCCTGATTGCTATAATTGCTCTACATTAGCTAACGGTACCAGTGATGTCAAACTTACGGCCCACGTGACAAATTTGGCCCTTGGGATTGTCATTAGTGGCCCGCTGAACCTATTTCGTTGTAGGTGTCCACAGGTGAAAAAGTGACTGGAAAAAAGGGAACGGGACAAAAAAAGGTTGGGAACCACTGAGGTAGAGAGAACCTGAACAGTGGTGCATGGGTGAGTCCTGGCAAATCAGCGGGCCTGGCGTTTCAGCTCGAAGACATCAGTCTTATTTGATTAACCGTGGAAGAGACACCCGCAACAGCTGTTATCAAGTTGAAATCTGCTGGTGAACTGATTCCATAATGGTGGTCTTTCCAGTTTAGGTCTCTGTCCGCCACGTCGACAAAACTTTAGATACTTGGTTAATGCTTACCACTCTTATACTAAACTGCCCACCACCTTATTGAAACCCCTGTCACACCTACTTCAATAAGGTCGTGACGATTATTCGTCCTGGTCGGCGAACAAATTCGCAGTCATGCCGCCGAGTCTTGATGCTATTTGGCTGTGTTGGGAGGCGCTCCGAATTTTTAGTGCATGCACTAAAAATTCGTGGCGCGGCCACACTCTAAAAAATCGGTTCGCAGTTCGCGCAGTCCCCGACGACGGCGGGCAGTCGGCGTGCAGTCTGCAACGAGACGACGCGCGTTTGGGCGTGTCGGCGTTGGCATCTACAACGTCACTTGTCTTGACTGTGACGTCACGCTTGTGATCGCTGTTCCCAGCGATTTAAAATAATCCTAACAAAGCGACGATTGTCGTTCCTAGCCCAGAGGTGCTAATAGGGATGGATGAGTGGAACACGATTGTCGGACTCGTGTTCTTAGGGTAAGGTGGGGTAAGATGCCCCCCTGGGGTGAAAGGTCCCCCCTTGGTTTTGTCTTTCTTTCTTCCTTTTCTCAACCAGTCACATGATCAAGTAGGCAACGCCAACTCTCTGTGCTCACAGGAACTACTGGAGTAAACAATGAACAGCTGCTCTGGCCATCATGGGACATTTCTTCTTTTTGACTAATTTCTTGTAAGTTTTCAGTGATTTTAATGATACCTTATTAACGACAAAGAACTTTAGAGTTAGCCTGATGGCTATGGATAGCAGCTCTAAGATGTCTATACCATATTGCATGTGATTATACTCTGTCTACTTACTTGTAGGAAAGATGGTGACATTTTGTGTATATATGAATTGCCAGGGTAAGAGGCCCCCTGTGCCTTTGGGGTAAATTGCCCACAGGGAGGCCTTTTACCCCACATGTGGGCCTTTTACCGCATTATCAGCAAATTGGCAAATGGCCTTGTTTTTTTTGTGGGGGGAACTAATTGCTAATAGCAGACCTTCAGAAAAATGGGTCCAATGTCGGGGTTGTAGAAACTGGCCACATGCAGAATGTACAACTGGAGTAGGCCTAGATCTGTAGGTATGTCAAAACTGCGAGTCTGATTAGGCATTACAGTATTGCTATAAATATAATTTGTTTAAGTTTTTGAAAGGCATCAAAAAGTGAACACTTTTGAGTTGAGACTATAAGGAAGTTGGTGTTTTTAACTGCTTCAGATATCAATATTCAACAGCAAGGACATATTTTATCAAATTAATTGAATATTTAGTTCCATGTATTTTTCATGAGAGTAGATGTTCCTTTTGTTACAAAAATTCAGAAGAAAGAGATGCTAGTCTAATTTTACTAGTCTAAAAGAAGGGGATACCTTGTAGAAAATTAATTAATTGTTTAGTTTTACATTCTGTTCATTAGGAGACAAATTTGATTGTGTTCCTATATTTCACATCAAGAGAGATTTATAGGGTATAGTTTTCAAAAAGGGAATACAAATATTTTTATAATGAGAAAAACTATTTTCCTTATGTTTCTGTGAATTTTATTATTGTAAGCCAGAGTGAGGTAAAAGGCCTACCCAGTGGGCGTTTTGCCCCACATGCGGGGTAAAAAGCCCCCTTTATTATTTTTTAATATTGTCATTATAATAAGATGTAAATCATAATGAATGGATATAATATATATACCATAGATAGGCCTTAGCCTAGGCTTTCAACATAACTTTTTTTTAAAAATTCTAATGCAAAAAATGTGGCTACAACAGGCAATCTCTCTTAAGGGGGGCAACTTACCCCACCTTACCCTATGTTTTAATAAATAACATGTTCTTATGAATAATGTGTGCCTTTCCCCTGCTAAGAGCTTGTCTACGGCTTCTCGGTTCGTGTACCATCAAGTGACGTAGAGATGGGCGGAGTTTAGGTATCTAGTGCTACACCGTACGTATATATAGGCGTCGTGCCTTTCCTGTGTTCAAAGCCGCTCTGAGGCACAGCAGCACAGCCAGACCTCCACACTGCTCCCGCTGGCCACGGAAGGTAGACGCCAACCGCTCCACAAGGCACCGCACACACGACCATGTCAGGTAGATCCGCTTCCATTCATTTTTAACTTTGGATGTCAATCAGGAGGCCAAGGGGGGGGGGGGCAATAACCATTTTCAGTAATATTTTTTAAGGATATGTTTAAGGAGCTGACTTTGACATAGATGTTACTCTATAAGATGATTACTACTATACTACCTACTAGCACAACTACTACTACTTTTACTACTACTACTACTACTACTATTACTACTACTACTACTACTACTACTACTACTACTACTACTACTACTACTACACCTCTATTTCTACAACAACTATTACAACTCAACTATTACTAGGGAAGAAGGTGATGATATGGAACACTTTTTCTTATATTTCAAGCGACAACACCTATTTTAAAGGGACAACAATCGTCATAAGTATTGGCAAATGTTATCCTTATGACACATTCGGAGTTATATTGAGAAAAAAGTAAATCATTCAAATGCTACAGTTTTTATTCATGAAGATCCAAAAGAGTGGGTCGTGGAAAGTGGCCTGGTAGTATAAAACAATTTTGAAAATAACAAAAAAAGTATATCCCTTTTTTGTGAATAAATAAATAAAATTTTTACAGCGAAGTTACAAGTGGAAATATCAGTTTCACTGCCACTACACAAGACATGAGCCCATCCCCGGCACACTACACACTGAACCCGTAGTTTTCGTCATTTGGACTTTGTGAATTTTTCTGAACAAAAAAGGCATTCTGCATCGTCCTTTTAAGGATTTGCCTCTCCTACAATTTCTCCAACAAACTTCCAGTAGACAGAAAATTTCTCTCTTCTTCCTTACTAGAACTTTCATACTCATCCCTGTCTTTTTGAAAAAAGTTTATTTAATTTCGCTCTTTTTTCTCCACCACCTACTTTCTTTCCTATGTAGGTCTGCTTGACTCCATGCTGTTTCCTGGTGCATATTTATCTTCTTACTTCTAACTTTGGATGTTGTTTATTGAGCAGGTGCTTTCTTCTGGCCAACTGCACTTGAGTTTTTTTCAAATGAGGTCGTTAAAGCCTCCTTGTATGGAGAGGAAGTCAGGAGAGATAGATGGTTTCAAAGCCTTGCGTCCTTTATTTTTGACACCTTATTTACCTCTGGAACTGAAGGTATGATGTGTGGGGAGGTAAAGCCTGGAGATATGGAATGGTGGTAATATGGAACATTCTGTTCCATATTACCACCCAACGACATTTTCATAATTAGTTAGCAAAAATTCTGAGCTAACTTTTTTTTCCAGAAAACTAACTACGCCATTTTAACAAGTGATCGTATAACTCAGGGGTTCTTAACCTTTCGATGATCCCAGACCCCCATTGGATTGCTCAGTATGGTCACATACCCCTTCGCCTGACTGCTGAAATCATCATCACCTAACTCTGACTGCGCCTACAGCTCAACTATCATTCATAATATTAAAAACAGTGAAGAGTTGCAAGATGTTCGTGACAGGGTTGCCAAATATTTTAGGTGGTTTGATGTTTTCCCCCAGGCCCGTAATTTTGGCAGATTTTTTTGGGGGGGCGAGAGGGCATCATAGGTTCATGAGGTGTGTGTGTGGGGGGGGGGGGGGGCGGCGAACGAAGCGAGCATGCGCAGGTGGTGGAAAAGTTTTGAAAAATTAGCAGTTTTAGGGGGATTTTGAGGCCGATATAGAAATTATTGTGGGGTTATAGCCCCCCCTCTAGCCCCCCAAGAAATTACGGCCCTGTCCCCATATTTAGAACCACACTTAATTGCTTTCCAAATATTACAATATCTATACTAGAGAAAGAAATGTGTTATAACTGAGTGCTAATTAATTTTAGTCGCAAAACAACACAAATTATAAATACTGAATAGCAGTGCGAGTTATAATGTATTATTCTAACCATTATTAATAAATCAAATATATATTAATATTAAAAAATTGAGTCCCATACCCCCAGCATTTGGCTCCCATACCCCCGAGGGGTATGGATACCCCTGGTTAAGAAACCCTGGTATAACTAATAAAAACACTATATATTAGAGTCCATATATGTTAATTTATATAGGATAACAGGTTTTGAATCTTACCTATAAAAAAGTTTCACTGAGCAAGATTAAATAATTGCCCCTCAGAGCGCCTCACCTCGAGCGAATGACTCCAGAAACAGTTTGATGGCCTGTGGGGAACTAATGTTATGTATAAATTCAGTCACCAGTAGACAGCAGCACGTAATTTCTGAAATATGGCCTATTTCATATTACCACCCTGCTTCATAGTCCCAACTCCTCTCCTACTACTAGAACTACTACTGCGACTACTACTGCTACTACTACTATTGCTACTACTACTACTACTACTACTACTACTACTACTACTACTACAACTACTACTACTTCTGCTACTACTACTACTACTATCACTTTATTAAAAACTTTCTTGTGTGTCAAACATAATCGTAGCCTCATCGATCGACTTCTACAAGAGTGTAATTATCTATCATACCTCAGAGTATAAGCAAAACTCGAGTCATTATTGGGAACAGAAGAAATTGATTAACTTTTCTCTCGATAAGATTTGAAAGACCGGACCCGAGATAACAGATAAGAGAGGGCGGCTGAAAGTGCATGACTGGTGACGCTCCCCGATTGGTACCCGTTGACGTGGCAAGGTGACAATCTCTCTTATTTTCTATTTGAACGTACCTTACCTGACACATATACAAGGGTCTCCCGTGTGTGTGGGGTTCACACACACAACCTTTTATAACAATAAAAGGTAAAGCCTACTGGCGCTAAAGGCTAGGACGTTAAAAAAAAAGAAGGATAAAGGAATCACGGGTGTATTGAGGTGAGTTACAGTGCACTGTCTACGTGAGGTTCCTCTTTTTTTGTTTTGTTTTTTGTTTAGGCAACTGAGTGGCCGGAGTAAAACTGAGAGGAAGTTTGTCGTGGTCTTTGAAGATAAGCGTTGAAGATAAGCGATAATGTGTGTCGGTGGGAGGCCGCCAGGTGCCTTTCTCATGTTGTGCGCGCGCGCCCAACATTCTGTTCGCTTTATTTGCTGCATCGATGCATTGCTGTGAGAATTTGAGGTTTGACGCGATTTTGATCCCCAAGTCCTTGACGCATTGAACGCTTTTGAGTTTAACGCCGTGCATTTCGTAAACGAACTTCTTATTCCTCGTTCCAACTTGAAGGACCTGGCACTTGTCTACGTTAAAGGGCATCTCCCATCTATCCGACCAAGCTGAAATTTTGTGCAAATCCTCTTGGAGGCTTTGCCTGTCTTCGTCAGTGAGAACCGAGTTACCAATCTTTGTGCCGTCTGCAAATTTACTAATGCGGTTATTGAGTCCAACATCCACGTCGTTGATGTAAATAATGAAGAGCACTGGGCCAAGAACCGAGCCCTGAGGGACGGCACTAGTGACCCGCGCCCACTCTGAGTTAAATCCGTCAATCACTACTCTTTGTTGTCTGTTGCTCAACCAATTCGCGATCCATTGGTGTACTTGACCGTCAGTACCTATTTGCTTTAATTTGTAAAGTAATTTATGATGTGGGACTTTATCAAACGCTTTCTGGAAATCAAGATAGACTATATATATATACGTCCAGTGATTTGGTTACGTCATAAACAGTGAAGAGGTCGTTATAAAAGGTTAATAGGTTTGATAGGCAGGATCTTTTGTTTTGGAAGCCATGTTGTGAGTCCCCAATTAATGAGTGGCTTTCAAGGTAACTCACAATTTTGTCTCTAATTATGCCCTCAAGTAGCTTACCTACAACCGAAGTTAGACTAATGGGCCTGTAATTACCTGGAGAGAGAGAGAGAGTATTTGTCTTATCTTTCTATCATTTTCTTTGTTGAAAGATACAGAAATCTCTCTCTCTCTCTCTCTCTCTCTCTCTCTCTCTCTCTCTCTCTCTCTCTCTCTCTCTCTCTCTCTCTCTCTCTCTCTCTCTCTCTCTCTCTCTCTCTCTCTCTCTCTCTCTCTCAGCGATATCCCATGATTTTGCGTAGACATTTATTACCAAAGGCATCAATCCGCCTCTTCAAGTCCCCATTTAGTGTCCATGTCTCAAAACCATAGAGTAAGACAGGGAGCACAAGGGACTTGAAGATCCGGATCTTTGTCTTTCTACACAGATATCGACAACGCCATATACTCGTGTTGAGCAAGTCCATAACACCATAGGCCAGGCCAATCCGCCGTAAGACTTCCTGACCAGACTCACCGTTGTTATGAACTACGCTACCAAGATACGTGAAACTTTCGGAGATCTTAACGTCCTCGCCACTCACATGAACAGACTGTACTGTTTTACCTGGCAAGCCTCCAAACACCTGTACCTTGGTCTTAGCCCAGGAGACCTGAAGTCCCAAGGGCTTCGCCTCCTCGTGCGGTGCCTCGAGAGCCATCACCAAAACCTCCAGCTACTCCGCCACGAATCGTGGCATAGGCTGACATCAAGTCGCCATCTTTTCTCTGAAGAGCTCAGCTCGGCTCGAGAGTATGCGCCAATATACACTCCACTACAACCAGTACAACGAGAAAGCGGGGAACACGTATGGCGATGAGGAGCCCAGCGGCGGCGTCAAGTTCTACCTCGAGAAAAACAGCGATGACAGGCAGAAATTCAACGAAAACCAGCACTGCGTCATGCCTCTCAATCCACCTGGTGGGGCACAGGGGAACAAGCTTTTCGCGCTTGGCTGAGGTAAGCTTGACAACCTCTGTGAAGCGGAGAGAGCGCATATTCGAAGAATGAACGAAGTTGTACACCTCGGTCAGTGTCTGAAGAGCGATCTTCACTTCCTTGACGTCACACGCCTTCGTCAGAACTAGATTTTGCCGGTGGTTAAAGCAGTGGATTGGCTTGGCCAGGGTGTACTTCTTCATGAGTACTGTGGCACACCCTCTGAATTTTCCCATCATGGCACTTGCTCCATCGAAACCAAGTCTCCTGCACTTGGTCATGTCCAATCCGAGGTCTTCAACAGTGCGCAAAAGGAGCCAGGCTAAACCTTTACCGGTGAGGTCTTGGGCGTGCACAAAGGCAAGGAAGTCTTCCCTTATTTCCTCTTCGAAGTGCCGAATGATGATAGTGGCCTGCACTAAAATTCACTTTCTGCTCGCATGTGCGGAATAAGGTCACAAAGATTTTTTCCTAGGCATTTAAGTCTTGATCTATAATATTCAATATACGATTCCGTAACTTAGATACTGAAAATAAATAAAGAAAATCCTGAGTTCTCCAGAAATGCAACAGAAAGTGCCAGTTTTCGTTTTGACTCTCTCAGAAAGCGGACATTTTAGCAGATGGGGGGGGGGGAGGGGGTCGTCCGACACCCACGGCCCCTTCCCCCCCCCCTGGGTACGGCGTACTACGGCCCTGTACGAGTATATAGATTGTTAGATGAGTGCGGGGCCCATAAGAGCGCGGGGCCCTGGGCACGTGCCTATTGTGCAATGGTCCTGCAGGAGAGTGAAAAATTACATGAGACACCGAAAAATTTAAATCTTGCCTTAGCATCCCGTCCACCTCCGCATAGTAAAGCCCAAGGAACCTATAGAGGAGGAATTTTTTTAAAGTTTGGAGGACAGCATCCAGAGCTATCTAGCGGCGGCCGGCTTCGCTCCCCAGCTCTCTAGCTTTTTAGTGATATCTTAAATATATTTTATGTTTCCTCAATTCATGGGTATTTCAAATATTTTAGTTCTCCTAATATTTTTTTTGGGGGGGCCCGGGCCAGCTAGCTCCCCAACCCCGTATCTGCGCCTGCATATGCCTACAGCCGACGACACATTCCGTATTATAGTTGCAGCACATTATAAGCGAGTCAGTTATGTACAAGACTGTCTGCATACACTCAAATTTTCTGGGGGGGTGAAGATTTTTTTTGGGGCCCGGGCCCCCTGGGCCCCCCACCCCTGTATCCGCCCCTGCATTATAGGGTCATCAACCGGAGCAACCTCAATCACAAATGGCAGCAGTTGGCTGGAGATGCCCATAGCTACCCCTTGACATGGAAGCTATTGCTCATGCCGAACCAGAAGGTGTACCCCCCCTTACTGATTTCGCCACTGCCAGGCCTCCTCGTCTCAGAGAATGCCACTATGTCCACCCTCAGCCTTCTGAGCTCATCTGCTAGGTAGGGCAGTCGAGAGATTATATTAATCACATGGCACCAAAACTTTGAATTTCTATCTTTACTAAATAATAAGTTGAAGGAAGTGTCGGTCGAGCTTGATTCTTAAGGAGTCAGTCATGTTACACTGGACCATTGAAGGTGGGAGCTTATTCCATTCTCGCACTACAACGATGGTGAAGAAAAATTTGGAGCAGCCTGAATTTACTTGTTTACATTTAAGTTTTGTGCCACTATTTTTCATTCCCAAAGTGTCATCGATTATATATTACAACAATTTTGATTTGTCCATATTCGTAAAGCCATTAAGTATTTTAAAACATTCTATCAGTTTTCCTTGGAGGCTACGTTTCTCAGGAGAGAACAAGTTTAGAGTTTTTTGGAAAAAAAGTTTCTCTTAATGAATCGGTTGTTGAAACGGCCGCCAAACATTGTGCAACGTTACGCAGCACAGCAAACAAGTTTCGCCGTTAGCCAAACGTTGCGTGGGGGGTTGTGCGGATGTGGGGGGTGGAGGCAATGTTTGTTAACAAAGGAGTCATCTTAGCTCTATGTGTGTGGCCAATGTCGCCCCTGCTGCTCTGTCCTACCTTCAATGAATGCTCCATCAAACTATGACAGCTGTTTCTCGTAAATGGCCGCCTCTAGCCTCTAGGAGCTGCTGATGGGATATTGTGAGGGAGCTGCTGTTGTCTCGAGATGATGCAAGACCTGGCATGTGCTCAGGAGTATGCAGTTCCAGTCTCAAATTCGTTCAATGTGCTCAGCACCCTTGAGGGCCATGCAGAACTGTGGGATACCTTCAAACGTGAGACTCTGTGAGCTGCCAAGGAGTGCATTGGAAAGCGCCCGAGATCTAGCAGTGGATTTGCCTTGGCAGAGACGCTGGAAAATATTGAGGAGAGTCACGCTGCCAGACTTGCTGGGAATGATAGGGAATCAGGACCAATATAGGGCTCTGTCGCGTAGGGCTTGAGCTCTCCTGAGGAGAGACGAGGAGAAGCGTGTCATGAGGAAGTCGAGGGCCATTTAAATAAGAATAATCTCCGACCTGCTAACCGAGCCCTGAAGAAGCTCCTCTCCGAACCTCCCTCTCAGGTGAGCGCTATCCGAATAGATGATGGCTGCCCCATGTCGGGAACTCGATGGGCTAAGGGCTCTTTGGCCTGAGTAGTTTAAACAGTTATACCCGGCGAACCCTCCACGTGGGTGGCTTCCAGTTACTGGGTTGCAGGTGGTAGATGTAGACGAAAGCCCACCCTCTCTGGCTGAGGTCAGAGAGGCTGTGGCAAATTTGAGGGGTGGAAAGGCACCTGACATCTGTAACGTCAGTGCGGAGCTGCTCAAAGCTGGAGGTGAGGCCATGATCCGCGGGTTACATGTGGTCTTGACTGCCGTATGGTAATCTGGTGCCATTCTTCCTGACCGGAAGAGGGGATTGGTCGTCCCTATCTGGAAAGGGAAAGGGGACCCTCAGGACTGCAACAACTATCGTGGTATTACACTGCTCAGCGTGCAATGCAAAGTGCTTGCCCATCTATTGCTGATGCGGATTCGGAGCCAGCTGCTGAAGCTGCAGAGACCTGAATAGTCTGGGCTTACGCTTGGTATGTCGACAACTGACCGTATCTTAGGACTTCGCGTACTGGTGGAACGGCGACGTGAGTTTCGAAAGGGGATGCCTGCAGCCTGTGTCAATCTCAAGATGGCGTTTGATATAGTTCATCACAAGGCACTTTGCAATTTCCTGCGACTCCGAAGGATTCCTGCGAGGACTATTGGTTTGCTTACTAGCCTGTATTTTGGGTCTGAGAGTGCTGTGAAGTGTGGGTGGGGATCTTGTCCAGTTTCTTTCCCGTGAATGCGGGTGTGAGGAAGGGCTGTGTCCTTGCCCCATCGCTTTTCAACACTTGTATGGACTGGGCACTAGGCAGATTTGTGGACCAGAGTCATTGTAGCGCATCTCTTGGCAATACCAGGGTCACTTATCTTGTTTTTGCCGATGATGCAGTAATCCTGGAGGAGTCGCTGGAGGTTTTGGTGATGGCTTTCGAGGCACTGCACGAGGAGGTGAAGTCCTTAGAACTGCAGGTCTCCTAGGCCAAGACCAGGGTACAGGTGTTTAGAGGCTTTCTAGATGAAACAGTGCAGTCTGTTCATGCGTGTGGCGAGGACATTGAGATCTTGGAAAGTTTTAGATATCTTGGTAGCGTATATAGCTCAGAACAACGAACCTTGTCGCCAGGAAGTCTTACGGCGGGTTGGCTTGGCCCAAGGTGTTATGGACTCGCTCAGCACTAGTATATGGCATTGTCGATACCTGTGAAGAAATACAAAGATCCGGATATTCAAGTCCCTTGTGCTCCCTGTCTTACTCTATGGCTGTGAAACATGGAGACTAAATAAGGACTTGGAGAGACGGATTGATGCCTTTGGTAATAAAAATCTACGCAGAATCATGGGATATCGCTAGAAGGATTCTGCCAAACCGACGACTGGTTCGAGAGACCTATTCGATATAAATAACCTGCATAGTCGGTCAACGCCAACTCCGGCTATATGGGCACGTTCTGAGTGGAGGAGTCCAGGGACACCCATAGAGTTCATGTCTTAAAAAGTCAATAGATTCTGCCATGAGGTACTCAGGATAAGGGGGCCGGCATGGAGACTTGCTCGGAGGGACCCTCGGACTTGGCGTCGTAGGTTAGGCGATTCACTGATGATTGTTGTTGTCGGTAGCCATTTGGTTATATTCAGCTGATCGACTGTCAGTTTGGTTCGCACGGGAGCTGCATGGGTAAAAAGTGAACCGAACCCTGCCATGGTTTCTTGAGCGAGAAGAGTCCCAACAATGTAGGAGTTAAATTTTTCACATTACAAGAAAATCAATCTAGTTCCATGGCTTGTTTTAACAACTCAAGATTACTCCCAAACACAGGACAACAAATACTCAAATTCTACATCATAAACACTCAAAATTCATATCTCAATAAAAAATTCTAACAACACTCTTGCTCTGGATCAACACAAGGAATCATCAGAAGAAAAAAATATCCCACACCTTCTTCCAGTCTTCCACACAGACGACACAGGAGAAAAACGATGCTACAATTTTCGTCGCATCAAGACCACAGCGATAAGGTTTAGGGTGAAGGCGGAGCATGATGTTGCCCTCTGCCTGTCGCCCGTCAATGAGGAGGAGGAGGGGGCGGTGGATGAGGGCTACGAGGTGTTCATTGGATGCTGGGAGGGCGACGAGTCTGGCATAAGGAAGAGAGGGACTGGCGAAGATGTCCTCAAGGTGCACACGCCGGGGATCCTGGAGGGCGGGGAAGACTTCCTGGCCTTCTGGATCAAGATTAGGCGTGGTGTGATAAAGGTGTGTATGGAGGGTGAGGGGAATGTCATTATATGTGAAAAAAGATTTCCTTTTCATTCCGCCCAGTCACTTACATGCATCAGTCCTTACCTCCCTGCTCTCTGGCCTCTATCCACCAGGTAGGAAAGTCAAAGTCTAGGTTCGCCTTCATGACGTACAGTGATCCCTCCCTACGACACTGCTCCTGGTATGGCTACAGCACTGGATGGGGCGCCGAAGGAGACTGGATTTTCCTGGGTATGCATGTATAGTCTTAGTACAGGCACTCATTTGGGGGAGAAGTGACGTGGTCTATAGCTGTGTATGTAGGCTCACGGTATTATATTTAGATAACAAGGTTAACTTTACGGACTGAGTGAACATGCATAGCCTTTGGTACAACCACTCATTTGGGAGAAATGGCCCATGCTAGATATTCAGAGCCACGCCAGTAGTTAGGTAACCAAGGTTAGCTGTAAGGTGTGGGCTTGCATGTACTCTTCTTGGTAGAGCCTTTCATTGGGGAGAAAAAAAAAACGTATATAAGGCATGCTCTTATAGTTAGGTAACAAGATTACTTATAAGGCATAGGTGTTGCTGTATATATGATGTGTGGCAGCGTAGAAATGCTGGGCCGAGAATTAGTAAATCAATGAGTAAACAGATGCTAATTTCAAGAAAATTGTTACAATCAAATGAAAACATAACGGGGATTTCTTGTTAAGGAAGACTGTTGAAGATTTCAAGAAAATCGTTACAATCAAATGAAAACATAACGGGGATTTCTTGTTAAGGAAGACTGTTGAAGGAATGGGAGGACGAAGGGCTGTTTTTGATAATGTTTATACTATTATGAGAAAGATGTAGTTTAGATTATCAATAGCTTTATAAATGTAACGAATTAATAAGGATAACACACACACACACACACACACACACACACACACAGGAAGAAAAATGTAATACGTCATTTTCTCCCTCCCAGATGAAGAAGACACCTCCTCCTCCTCCTCCTCCGCCTTCTCCTCCTCCGACTCTGAGGCTGAGGAGGTTGATGCTCTGGAAGTCAGACGTAAGCGCTCCTTCAGCCCTTCGCAAAAACACCAAGACAGTGTTGAAAAAAAAAAAAAAAAAGCAACGGAAAACACACTACTTACAAATTGGGCAGATCCAAAACAAGGTTGATCGATTTTGGTTGTGGTAGCGTCTTAATACTACCGTCTTGAAAGAGTTTAGTAGAAGGGAGAAAGATTAAGTTTACTGATAACTTGGATTAGAAAGTTCTGGTAGAAAGATAAGCTAAGGTAGAAAGTCGTGTGTAACGAGGCCGCGCGATGGGCGGAGCCATAGGGCCGGATACCTAAACATTTTGGCGCCCAAGCACATACATTTTACAAGGCTTTCATAGGAGTTTTGGTCATTTCCAGGGGCAGTTTGACGACTCTAGTGGTAGTTTGACCTTTCTTCTGTACCATTAACCTAAAAAAACACTCAAGAGAACCCGACTGATCTCCTTTTTGGCGTTTGGAAATAGTTGGTGTGA
Source organism: Eriocheir sinensis (assembly GCF_024679095.1). Lineage (NCBI taxonomy): Eukaryota > Metazoa > Arthropoda > Malacostraca > Decapoda > Varunidae > Eriocheir > Eriocheir sinensis. The sequence continues at coordinate 971,013 of NC_066547.1, read as the reverse complement.
AAGATGGAAGCGGGTAAGAATACCAAATATAGTGTTAGCACGTTCAGATGAGAAATTAGCAAGAAAACATCTGCAAAAGAGAGCAAGGGAAGCATCGCTGCTGCGGCTGAAAACAGAGGGGAGTGCATGAGGCGAATGTTCTTTGATATTTAAAGGGCTGCTGTGTTTCCTTCCGTTCCGCTATGGCGGTTATCTCGTCCTCCTGATTTGGCTTGTTCCATCCTGATCTGAGCAAGCGCTGACTCTGCTATTTTGTCCATTTCATCCACTGGACTATCTTTCGATAGCTTATGCTAAGCTTGCCTTTGATCTTATGCTGATTTTCATGAAAAGTTGCCAAAATCGAGGCTGCCATGGACCCCGTAGCTCAGCTACTATTGAATGGAGAGTATCCCATAAACCTGACCTTCAGTCCAAAGTAAACTCTGAGAAGACAGAAGGACAATCATAAGATCAAATTTAAGATTAGTATAAGCTATAAGAAGACAGTGCAGTGAATGAAATGGACAAAATAGCAAAGCCCGTGCATAAGCATGGGACAAACCAAATCAGAGGGACGAGACTAAACGCCACACCGGCACTGCTCTTTTCAATCTCTGTTTTCTCTTTATTTATTTACTGAGTCTGTTTATCAAATTTCTCTATCAATTATTATTATTATTATTATTATTATTATTATTATTATTATTATTATTATTATTATTATTATTATTGTTATTGTCGTTATTATTATTATTATTATTATTATTATTATTATTATTATTATTATTATTATTATTATTATTATTATTATTATTATTATTATTATTATTATTATTATTATTATTATTATTATTATTATTATTATTATTATTATTATTATTATTATTATTATTATTATTATTATTATTATTATCATCTTTCAATGTTCCCAGCAGCCATCGTTTCAACTGCCTCATTTTTATATCATCTTTATGTAATTCTGATGATCAGGTTTATTATATCTTGTTTCTAGATTATTTTTTATACAATCTAATTGATATATATATATATATATATATATATATATATATATATATATATATATATATATATATACTTGCAATGAAAGACGTTGCTTCATAACATAAAAATAACTGCCAAACTTTTCATCAGTCATGTTTCCTCCTTCCAGCTTTCTAATGCTAGAGTTACCCAGCATCATTTCTTTTTCTCTTTCACTGGTAAACTCGGGAATAATCTTTCTTCACCTGTCTTTCTGCCTTCCTTCGACTTGAACACTTTCATCAGGAGAGCATCAAGGCACTTACCCAACTAAATGATGAGCTTTGTCTTTTAGTCTCTCTCTCTCTCTCTCTCTCTCTCTCTCTCTCTCTCTCTCTCTCTCTCTCTCTCTCTCCGCTTTACTACGGCAGCAAGTTGCGGGTATCTCCCTCTAATTTCCTTTACCCGTCTGGTCCTGTGTCTGATTTTTTTTTAAATATCTGAAGCTATGCTAATATTCATAGGAATATAAGCACAAAAAACATAAGGAATCTGTATGGGACGCCTGACATTCAGCCCATACGGTGCAGCGCTTCGTAACTTGTGCTACTTACCCTTCTTGGCATACATTATTCTCACACTTTCTTCGAAGGGGCCATTGTATTGTTACTGACTGCATGACTGCCAAGCTTTTTTATGACATCTATCAACGTATCAGTGGGCCAGTGGTTTCCTGTGTTTTTATTGAATCTGCATTCATCTAATATGTGCATATACTGTACCGTACTGTTTTACTAACATAACCTAATTAACCTCACCCTTATTAAACGTAGTCCTTCATCCCCTGACCTCACCCTTTCTTCCTTGTTCCTTTATCTTCCTTTCTCGTCCTTATAGTCCCTCACCGTCTGTCTCTCGTGCCCCGCAGCCATCCAGTACAAGCGCCCCGCACGTTGGGTGCCCTCCACGGGTGGTTACTTTCCCCACCGGCCTGTCTCTGGGGGCGAGGGCCCCGACGGCGAGGTGTACGTGGGCATGGCGCGGCACGAGGACGCCTACTTGGTGGGCATGGTGGTGCCTGAACACAGCTGCTGCTACGTGCCCTTTGCGGGGGATGCCATACCCAAAAAGGAGTATTTTGTGAGTAATTTTGCGATTTCGGTATTTTTTAAAAGGGAACGGTTTTTTTCTATACAGCAGAGGAAAAGCTCAAGGGAAAAAAAAAAAAAAAAAGCCCGCTACTCGCTGCTCCTGTAAAAGAGTTTAGAGGAGTGGCCGAAAGATTGGTCAATTTCGGGAGGAGGGGTGTCCTGATACCCTCCTCTTGAAAGAGTTCAAGTGGTAGGCAGGAGGCATGCAGTTGGCAAGTTCATAAGAGCAGTCAGCGTGAAAATATCGATAGAAGATAGGAAGAGAGGCAACATGGCGGCGGAATTTAAAAGGTAGAAGACTGTCAGTAGGAGGAGGAGAGCTGATGAGACGAAGAGCCTAACTCATCGCCTCATCAACTCCCTTTCTCATACTGACAGTCTTCTACCTCTTAAATTTCGCCGCCATTTTGCATCTCTTTCTATCTTCTATCGATATTTCAATGCTGACCGCCTTTCTGAACTCGCTAACTGCATGCCTCACCCCCTCCAGCGGCCCCGCTGCACTCGACTTTCTACTCTAGCTCATCCCTATGCTGTCCAAATCCCTTATGCAAGAGTTAACCAGCACATTCACTCTTTCATTCCGTACACTGGTAAACTCTGAAACAGCCTTCCTTCGTCTGTGTTTCCTCCTGTCTATGACTTGACCTCTTTCAATAGGAGAGTATCAAGACACTTCACCCGAAATTGACCTCTCTTTTGGCTACTCTTCGTCTTCTATAGGAACAGTGGTTAGCGGGCTTTTTTTTCTACACTTTTTTTTTGCCCTTGAGCTGCTTCTTTTGTTTAAAAAAACATTATGCAGCGAATACTACCATTAAAAATACTACTACTACTACTACTACTACTACTACTACTACTACTACTACTACTACTACTACTACTACTACTACTACTGCTATTACTACTACTACTACTACTACTACTACTACTACTACTACTACTACTACTACTACTACTACTACTACTACTACGGCTGCTGCTGCTGCTGCTGCTTCTGCTGCTAATGATAATATTAATATATAAGTGGTAGGCACATCTTACTAAAAGGTCGACTTCGTTAACAGCTAATCCACTGAGCGAAAGCATTCTTAGAGACGTCTCACCTGTGCCTACACATAGTACAAAAAAGAAAGCACGTATCATAGCAAACGCTGTGCGCCAGATAAACTTACCCGGTCACACACAAAAAAAAAGCCGTTGTATTCATTCTAAATAGTTACTGAAATATATATTAATATTCGAAGTCACTCACAGTGTCGGACAAAGCCATGTTGAGTTAGAGTTGTGAATGTGCAGGTGCGAGGGATAAGCCAGGTCAGGTGAGGAGGGTGGTGGGTATAATCAACGTATTGCAACCCCCTGCATCTCTCACATCTCTACCCACACCCCTGTCGCTCCATCATCAGCCAACCACCTTCTACAGTCAAGTCCACACTCAGGCTCAATGGGAGGCGCGACACCGCACACGTTCAGTAAACTGAGTATAGCTAAGAAGACTGACCATATCCATATTAGCACTCGTTAAACGATCTACCAGAATTGCAGAGTTTTCCGGGATAAAAAAATATCTGCAAGTATATAATTATAGGCTTGTTGTTGTAACTGTCAAGCTTCATGTCAAGCCAAGAGAATTCTAGAAATGTAATCATAGTCTGTTTTATCTCGGGAGTGCACTGAACCACACCCGAGATCAAGGAGTGGATTTGCCCGGATACACAACACCAGTCGCGTAGGACTAGATCTCTCCTAAGGAGAGAAGAAGAGGTATGTATGTCAGGAGTCTTTCTGAGGACACTGAAGGCATTAAAACGTAAATGACCTCTGACCCGCCCATCGAGCTCTGAAGAAGCTCCCCTCCGAGCCTCTCTCTTGACTTCAAGAGTTGTCCGAACAGCAGATGACTGCCTCGCGCTGAGTACTTTCAGCAGTTGTTACATGGCGGACCCTCCAAAAGGACAAAACCCCAAACTCCTTGGTTACAAAGAGCGGATGTTAATTTACCAATTGACGAAAGCCCAGCCTTTCTTTGTGAGGTCAGAGGGGCTGTTGCAAGGTTCTCTCTCTCTCTCTCTCTCTCTCTCTCTCTCTCTCTCTCTCTCTCTCTCTCTCTCTCTCTCTCTCTCTCTCTCTCTCTCTCTCTCTCTCTCTCTCTCTCTCTCTCTCTCTCTCTCTCTCTCTCTCTCTTAAGGGATGAAAAAAAAAAAGACTATAGCAATTGTTATCATTAGCGCAGAGCTGCTCAAATCTGGATGTGAGACTATGATCCGTTGTTTGCATGTGGTCTTGACTGCAGAATGACAATCCAGTACCACTCCTACTGACTGAAAGCAGGAGCTTGGGGTCACTAACTGGAAAGTGAAAGAAAATCGTTGGGATTGCAAAATTTCAGTGGCATTACATTGCTCAGTATGTCAGGCATGGTGCCCTCTATTACTCAAGCAGATTCACAGCGAGCTGCTGAACGTACATAGACCTGATTATTCCTGGTTTACGCTCGATAAGTAAAAAACTGATCGTATTCTAGCGTTTTGCGTTCTGGTGGAGCGCAGCTTCAACAGGGGACTCTTTCAGCTTAAGTCGATCTCAAGAAGACGTTTGATTCAGTGCATCGCGAGGCACTCTGGGATCTCCTCCGATTCTAAGGAATTCCTGAAAGGATCACCGGTCTACTGAATGGCTTGTACACTGGGACTTCGAGTGAAGTGTAATATGCGTAACAAGCTTTTTATTTGTGAACACGACAGTAATACAGGGCTGTGTCTTCATCCCATCACTTTTCAACATTTGGATATTAGGTAGAGCTATGGATTAAAGTCACTGTGGAACATTATTTGGCAATACTAGAGTCACAGACCTTGTATCTTTGCCGTTGATGCAGTAATCCTACCGGATTTGTTGAAGGTTCTGGTGACGGCTCTCCAGACACTGTACAAGGGGGAGATCCTTCTGGGACTCCAGGTCTCCTGGGCCAAGACTAAGGTACAAGTGTTTGGAGGCTTGCTGGATGAAATGGTACAGTCTGTTCGTGCGTGTGGCGATGACACTGGTACTCAGGAAAATTCACATTCCTTGGTAACGCAATGTTGAACAACGGTGGATCTCGTCAAGAAGTATTACGGCGAAGTGGCGTGACTCATTGTATTATGGATTTGTTAAGCGCGTGTATATGTCTGTCGCTTGTGCTCTGTCATACTCTAAGCTTGTGAAACATGGACACTGAATAATGACTTAAAGAGACGAAATGATGACTGGCAATAATGGGAGGCTGTGGCTGAGTGGTTAGCGTGCGGGTGCAGTGTTCAGGAAGACGCGGGTTCACGACCTGCCACCGCCACAGGCTGGGATTATTCAGTCACTGCCGAGTGGCCTAACACTACCCAAATGCAATCCTGAAGACCACCTATCAACCCGGACTCTGGATTCTCTCTCAAAGTGGATCAAAGATGAGCTCCGGGGGGAGGCATGAACCAAGCAAGATGGCGCCACTATAAACGCTTGCCTGCGCCATAACGGGCATGAGCAAAATCATGGGATATCGCTGGAATAACTTGTGTCCAGTCGGCGAATATTCCATGGGACTGAATCAAGGTATATTACCTTCATATTCCGTGAGTGCCAACTCCGACAGTACAGGTGTGTGACACGCTACCCAGAAGTCGAACCTAATCATCGTGTTATTTTAGTAAGAGATAGTTCCGAGTGGAGGAGGCCAAGGTGATGTCAACAGCGTTCATGGCCTGAGCAAGTCAATGGATCTAACCACAAGGTACTTTAAATTAAAAGGGGGCCTGCATGGAGACTTGCTTGAAAGACACCAGTGTTCGTCGTAGGGTCGGGGAGACAATGCATACCCCCAGCGTACACCATGGAGCCACCAGTACATGATTGATTGATATCTATCTATCTGTATTTATACTAATCTATCTCTGCCTTTTTATCTATCTATGTCTTCAACCATCTATCGATCAACCTCTCTGCAGGTGCTCAGCAACCCCGCCAGCATAAACCTCACATGGAGCCCTGGCAGCATGGGAAAGGTGCCGTCAGGAGCGCTGCAGGGAGGCATGTCTGAAGAGGGGGAGATGCTCTACATAGGGAGAGTGAGCGTGGACGGGCAGGTCTCCGTGGGCAAGGTGGGTTGGTGTGGTGGTGTGGTGGTGATGGGCAAGATGGGCAGGTAGGGTGGTGGTGGTGATTGGGGGCAAGTGGGTAGGAATATATTATTGTTTTTGTTTTTTTACAGCTAAGAAAGCAACTCAAGGGCAAAAAAAATAAATAATGATAATGAAAAAGCCCGCTAATTACTGCTCCTTTGAAGAAAAGTTTAGACAAGTGGCCAAAAGAGAGGTCAGTTTCGGGAGGAGAGAGAAATTTCCTTTTATTAATTGTCTTTGAACGTTTTACATCTCTAATGACTATTGCCAAAGACCTCAAGAACATTATTATCATCAGTCAGTGGGACGGATGGAGTTGCATGCTTGAATTGCTTGATTTCCAGAATTCTTCACTTTTCTGTCACCCCTCCATTACACTCGAAAAATTGTTACATTACCGTCAAGGGGTATTTTACCCCCAGTTTTGGAACCATTGGGTTAAGGGCTACATCCGACATATCAATTTTTCTCTTAAAAATTGTTAAAAATAGAATGCCTCGAATAAAGAAAAGAAAATTTGATTGAAAGTGAATAATGTAAATGAAATTAAACGAGGGCGAAGAAGTTTAGAGGCTTTCATTATTTCTTGAGTTGGCAATTACTTACCAGATATCACCACCGACTATCTCTATGTGCCCAAGAAGCTTGATCTATTCTTTCAGTTATCGTAAATGGGACTTGTAACAATTACACTTCGATCAATACAATAAGTGACACTATTGTTAATGAAAATGTAGCTGATCATTCTCGTTGTTTTATTTATTTGTAAACGAAAGAAAATAAATGACTATTGAAAGTTTCTTATTAAAAATCTTCCTTGCATGAAAGCCATGTAAAATCAAGCAGTATTTGATTTAAAAACAAACAAACCATATTTATATTACAATATTTGCTGAGTACCTGTTTTGAGTGTATCAGTTTTGTTTTCCGCAAAATTTATAAAAAAACGTTAGAGCGTTTAGCATCGGGACAGAAACCGTAGCATCCATTGCTTGGATCTCCCGTTCCGCTCCCTTAGTGTTACACTCCTGAGAGTGGCAGGAGTCCACCCAAGGTCTTGGTCCACCCCACACAACAACCAGCACTGTATGTTACCTGACCGTCCTAGTGTTGGGGAGGTTTCTATAGAGCTGCTTAACGCTCTAAAATGCTTCTTTATAAATTTCGTCGAAGCCGAGACAGATACACCCTAAGCAAATACTCAGCAAATATTGCATTATAAATAGATTTTTTTTAAATGCCCAGTTCTGCTTGATTTTGCAGGGCTTTCATTCAAGAAAGATTTTTAATGAAAATAAGCTTCAATTAGTCATTTATTTTTTCACGTTTACCAATAAATAAAACATAGAGATTAATCAACTACATTCTCAATAACAATAATCTCTCTTATTGTATTGAAGTGTAATTGTTACAAGGCTCAGAGAAACACAAGTAATTTACGGTAACTGAAAGAATAGTTCAAGCTTCGTGCGCATAAAGACGTAGTCGGTGGTGACACCCGTTGGCTGGCCACTCTGATTATACCCCATTAAGTAAGGAAGAGCTTGAAATCCGGCTGAAAGAAATATACAGGCAACATATATCGCACTATTCTAAATTACATGAGGAGCCTGTGTGGCGATGCACTTGGTCTTTAATACTTGCAGCAATAAGACAAATATTATGATTCATTATTTTTGAAAATATATTGCCCCCCAGCGCCGCCACTTGGCTACTGGCCCGCCAGGGAGTAGTGAGGTTCTAATGTGCTCTTCCTCTTGTGCCACAGATCCACCCGAGTCACGCCGTGTGCTACGTGCCCTACGGAGGTGCCGAACACGCACACAAGAACTACGAAGTGCTGTGTGTGGATGCTGTAAACGTCAAGATGTAGAGACCCCCGGATATATATATATATATATATATATATATATATATATATATATATATATATATATATATATATATATATATATATATATATATATATATATATATATATATATATATATATATATAAATTTGAAATGTTCAATGTATGTTTTATGAACATTAAGATGTAACCACGCACATAGGCTACTGATCTATCCCCAAATATGTTTATGCATGCATTATGTTGAGTTTGTAAACAATTCTTCTAACTTTGATTGAGAGCTTCTTAATAATCAAATTCTACAGACAATGATTGTGTCTATCCATATATCTATCTATCAATGATTACATCTATCTATCAATACGTATATCTGATTTCTGGGAGTTTATGATGAAAGGATGAAGACCATCGTTAAAGTGTCTCTTTTGACGAGGTTTTCACAGCTTGGCAAGCTGCCATTACTGAATAAAGATAAAACATAAGGAAATAAAATATTACTTTCCCTCAAAATATATCATGTAGAGCAGTGTCTGTCTCGTCTCAGCGGCACCACGATACCTAGGCAGACACCCCTTGAAAAAAAATTTGTATGTAGATTACAACAACAACAACAGCAGCAACAACAATAACAACAGCAAAATAAATAAAATAGAATAAACTATATAAATAAATATAAATAAATATAAGACAAAAGATATATATATATATATATAGATATATATATATATATATATATATATATATATATATATATATATATATATATATATATATATATATATATATATATATATATATATATATATATATATATATATATATATATATATATATATATATATATATATATATATATATATATATATATATATATATATATATATATATATATATATATATATATATATATATATATATATATATATATATTATATATATATATATATATATATATATATATATATATATATATATATATATATATATATATATATTATCCTTTTTATTGGTTTGATCATTTTCACGAGCCGTGCTTGTCCTACCTCGTCAATGGGATCGTCTACCCGAGGCAGAGTGAAGGCGTCTGGTATGGTTACCGCGGTGACCGTGCGGTAGTCTGTGTTCTGTCTGTATTAAAAGAAGTTGAGTAATGCAGAGTGGAATCATCGGCGTAGGAATGGATAGGACAGTTCGTTTTGGAAAGAAGATCATCAATGAACAACAGAAGAAGAGTGGGAGATAGGACAGAACCCTGTGGGACACCACTGTTAATAGATTTAGGGGAAGAACAGTGACCGTCTACCACGGCAGAAATAGAAAAAGAACGGTCAGAAAGGAAACTGGAGATAAAGGTACAGAGAGAAGGATAGAAACCGTAGGAGGGTAGTTTAGAAAGCAAAGATTTGTGCCAGACCCTATCAAAAGCTTTTGATATGTCCAGCGCAATAGCAAAAGTTTCACCGAAACGGCTAAGAGAGGATGACCAAGAGTCAGTTAAGAAGGCTAGATCACCAGTAGAACGCCCCTTGCGGAACCCATACTGGCGATCAGATAGAAGGTCAGAAGTGGAAAGGTGCTTTTGAATCTTCCGGTTAAGGATTGATTCAAAAGCTTTAGATAGACAAGAAAGTAAAGCTATAGGACGGTAGTTTGAGGGATTGGAGCGGTCACCTTTCTTAGGCACAGGCTGTATGAAGGCATACTTCCAGCAAAAAGGAAAGGTAGATGTTGACAGGCAGAGGCGAAAGAGTTTGACCAGGCAGGGTGACAGCACGGAGGCACAGTTTTTAAGGACAACAGGAGGCACTCCATCAGGTCCATAAGCCTTCTGAGGATTGAGGCCAGAAGGGCATAGAAAACATCATTTTGATGAATCTTTATAACAGGCATAAGGGAGTCAGAGGGGGGATGAGTAGGAGGAATATGCCCAGAATCGTCCAGAGTGGAGTTTTAGAAAAGTTTGAGAGAAGAGTTCAGCCTTAGAGATAGATGAGACGGCAGTGTTGCCGTCAGGATTGAGAGTGGAGGAAAGATGAAGAAGTGAAGTTGGAGGAGATGTTTTGGCTAGATGCCAGAAGTCACCGGAAGAGTTAGAAAGCAAGGTTTGACATTTTCTATTAATGAAAAATATATATATATATATATATATATATATATATATATATATATATATATATATATATATATATATATATATATATATATATATATATACCTATATATATATATATATAAGAGAAGATGGCGCCACTATAAACACTTGCCTGCACCATGACGGGCTGGGGTCGAATACCATCCAGGCCCCTCAAGAGAGCCTACAGGCGCAATAGGCGGAGACGTAAAAAAAAGAAAAAAAATATATATATATATATATATATATATATATATATATATATATATATATATATATATATATATATATATATATATATATATATATATACTAGTAAGAGTAGGAAGACACCTACCGAACGGGCGTGAGCTACTCCCGGTGAGGATATATGGGAAGCGAGGAGGGTGCTGAAGCCCTTCAAAGACCCTTCCCATGTCCTCACTAACCGTTTCCCTTTTGTCTCATCAACACCAGAGAGCAGTTCAGCATGCTCTCTAAAGACAGTTCCTCTCTCTTTCTACACCACACAACATTCACAAAACATACACACCTTTTCCCAAAATTCAAAATTCAGGGAGGACTCCCCTTCTGCCTGCCGACTTGAGAGGTGTCCTGATAACTCCTCGAACCTCCTCCTTATCAATTTCTGCAACATTCGCGGTCTCCGTTCTAATTTTCATTCTGTGGAACACCATCTCTCCTCTTCTAAACCTCACCTTCTCTTCCTCACCGAAACACAGGTTTCTGAGGCTACTGACAGCAACCTCTACTCTGTTCCTTCCTACTATCTCAATCCTAAATTTCAATCCAAAGCTGGATGTTGCGCCTACGTGCGCAACGACATCACTTCCTCTCGTGCCCACGACCTTGACTCTTCTGAATGAGCAGTGAGTAGCGGGCTTTTTTTTATAAATATTTTTCTTTATGTCCCTGAACTGTCTCCTTAGCTGTAAAAAAAAAAAAATATATATATATATATATATATATATATATATATATATATATATATATATATATATATATATATATATATATATATATATATATATATATATATATATATATATATATATATATATATATATATATATATATATATATATATATATATATATATATATACATGTATATATATATATATATATATATATATATATATATATATATATATATATATATATATATCTATATTTTTAAAGCTAAGGAGACAGTTCAGGGGCACAAAGAAAAATATTTATAAAAAAAAGCCCGCTACTCACTGCTCCTGAATAAAGGTCAAAGGAGTGTCCAAAAAATGAGGTCAATTTCGGGAGTAGAGGTGTCCTGATACCCTCCTCTTGAAAGAGTTCAAGTCGTAAGCAGGAGGAACTACAGATGAGGGAAGATTGTTCCAGAGTTTAACAGCGTGAGGGATGAAATAGTGAAGATGCTAGCATAAAAAACAACACCTAGGCACCTGCGCAGCGAGGGACGCCGCGCAGCATTTACCGCGCTACTTGTACACGCCACACCGGCCAATCACAAGCCAGAACGCGCATATAAAAGGAGCAACCCAGACAACCCAGCAGAGACACGCCAGTCCTCGTCGACAGACCGACTTAGTCGGCTAGATTTCGATCGCCGATAGAGTCGGTCTGTCGGCTCCTTGCTACGGGCCGCCTTTGGCAAAGGCCCGTGTGCTCCCTCGTGCAAGAGGGAGCAATCTTCCCCAACCCAGCGCAGTGGAACGCCAGCACTCCTCGGGCGAGCAGCCGGGTGGCCCTTCTACGGATGCGAGGTGGACATCCTCGCTTATAAGGGCCACCCCTCCGTGGTCAAGTCGACCAGTCGGCTGCTCGCACGAGTCAGCTACGGGTGTTTGCTGGGCGCCTGCCCAGAGAGCCCGTGCCTCCGTCGCTGCTCGCCGGCTTTTACTCGTGGCTGTGGCGGCGGCGGAGGCTTCCCCACACCCGCCGCACGCCAGCGGCGGGTTCCCCCCTGCGACGGGCCGTCGCATAGACTAAGGCCTGTTCTCCCTTTTTAGGGGGTAAATCCTTTATCATCATCACAACCCAGCTCCATTCAGCCTGAAGATGTTCCCTAGGCAGGAACGAAACGTTGCAACCAACAACCCAACTTTTGGACAGCTCCTCGGGGCTTTAGACACCGTCAAAAGAGAGTTGATAAGACTAATAGAAAAAACGCAGCAGAAGCTGAATAATGCAGAAAAAGCAGTTTCATTCAATCTCGTATGCTTAAAAGAGAATATATATATATATATATATATATATATATATATATATATATATATATATATATATATATATATATATATATATATATATATATATATATACACACACACACACACGAGTTGATAGGTGGTCTTCTGGACAGCATGTGGGTAGTCCTAAGCCCCAAATACACTGCCGAATTTTGGTCACGAGCTTGTCGCTGAATCAGTTCGTGAAAAAATTCGGCGACCGGTTTGCCGACATGACCAAGATTCTTACAGTTCGTGACCATTCGGCGACATGTCGGTGAATGCTCAAGACAGTTCGGGGACAATTCGGAGACATGTCGCCTACTATTCGGCGTCCATGTCACCGAGTTCAAAATCTGAAATTTTAACGTTTTTTTTTTGTCGCGGAATAATTTGCGACAAGTCTTCGAATTGTCTTTGTATGTCCCCGAAGTGTCGGCAACATATCGGGGACAATTCTCCGACAGTGCCAAGATTTCTGACAGCTGATCATCTGATGCCCATGTGACATATAAAAGCACGGGAATCTGGGGTGCAACACACTTCTTCACCGGCAGCTGAAGAGCCCACCTCGTCTCTCGCAACTTGTTGTGGGCGAGTAAATACCGTGTGTGATAATATTCGGTAATATGCATGATAGTATGTGTAATAAGATGTATAAATGTAGCTTGTTTTTGTTTTGCCCTCCTACAAATATTTTAAAATAAATGAATGTTTACGTATTATTAATAAACAAACCAGTAAATGAAAGAAGAAATAAATTTAAATAACTAAAATATGAAAGAAAGGTTAAATAATGGCAGAATAATGATATTAAGAAATAAATAAAGTAATAAATAGTAAATAAATTATGAAATAAATGAAAATGTTAGTTTCATATCTTTTTTATAAATTCGTGATTCTTCTTCTTTTTCATATTTTCTTGTTTACTGTTTATTATTATATTATTTTATTCCACACACACACACACACACACACACACACACACACACACACACACACACACACACACACACACACACACACACACACACATCTATCTATCTATCTATCTATCTATCTATCTATCTATCTATATATCTATATCTATATTTATATCTATATATATATCTATATCTATCTATCTATCTATATATATATATCTATATATCTATATCTATCTATCTATCTATCTATCTATCTATATATCTATATATCTATCTATCTATCTATCTATCTATCTATCTATATATCTATATATATATATATAGATATCTATATATATATATATATATATATATATATATATATATATATATTATATATATATATAGATAGATAGATAGATAGATAGATAGATAGATAGATAGATAGATAGATAGATATATAGATATATAGATAGATAGATAGATATAGATATAAATATAGATAGATAGATAGATAGATAGATAGATATTAATTCAGGGTAGGCGGTGACTGAACGGATAGCAAGACGGCCCTGCGTTCAGGAGGACGCGAGTTCAATCCCCGACCGGTGCCACTAAGCTGGGATTTTTCGACCGCCGCCGAGTGGCTTAAAACTACCCACATGCTGTCCAGAAGACCACCTATCAACCCGGACTCTAGATTCTAGGATTAAAGATGAGCTCCGTGTGGGCAGCATGAGCCAATGCAAGATGGCGTCACTATAAACACTCGCCTGCGCCAGAACGGGCTGGGCCGACCATCAGGACCCACCGGAAAGAGGCCTTGGACCGACCATCAGGATCCACCCTGAAGAAGCCTACCGGCGCAATAGGCCACGACGTAAAAAAATAAAAAATAAATAAATAGATAGATAGATAGATAGACCCACCCCCGTGTACACCTCTCACCGCGACCTGATTGCCGTGTCGTGAATACTTCGCCGAATGTTCGCCGAGTATTCGAGGACATGTCCCCGCCCCTTATGTGCCGGAGACATGCAAAAAATGCTCCATACAATATTGGTTTAGCCTGTTATTAGTATGTATGTTACATTATATTCGTTCTTATGCATTTCCATCATCCTGGGCAGAGCAGAATATGAAATTAACAATTCTTTCTGAAATGGATAAAAGCCAATAGCTCCACACTCTCATTGTTACTGCTGTGCACATCATATCCTGCAGTGATTTATTTTGGTTAGGCACAGGTGACCCATACATTGTGGACCAGGTTGAGTCGGGACGGAGCTTGGACAGGCTGAGGGGCGCGTGGGACGTCACTGCTCAGGAATGTACCTCATTTCCGGGAAAGGTTAGTTTGAACTACCACCAGTCACCACACATCTCGCCGTGTGGTGGAAGGACGGACGTCGACCACGGCCAATGAGAGATGAAAAGTGGACGGCGAACATCAGCGACCTCCTACTATCTGACGGCAACCAGACGGCGTCCGCTTGCCGTTCAACAGCTAATGGTCAACTATCGGCCACCGGTGGCAATCCGCTTGCCGTCGAGACGCAGTCCATTCGGCCACCGGACGGCAACCTTTCTTACGACCGGCAGCGATCTGAGAGGTCGGCTGGAGGTTTTGCAGCATGACCTAAAACCTCCATCGGTCGCAGGGCAGACGGAGACACATGACGATCGCACGCACGACCATGTGAGATCTCCCGCGACCTACAGGTCGCTGGAGGTCGTCGGTAGGTCGTAGAGCTAGTGTGACTGGGCCTTTAGCCGGCCACGAGCATGCCACGACTGTCGGCAACCGCACCCTGACCGGCCGACGATCTCGAGTCGGCCCATCGCTGACCGCGAGCCGCCCCATCGCCGACCGCGAACCGGCCCGTCGCCGACCGATCGGCGTACGGTCACCGACTCCGGCCGATCGCGCCACGAACTTAATCCTCTCTTCCGTCCACCTCAGCGTGAGGAAGGGGAGTTGACCTGAATCTCCTACTATCCATTTTCCATGTAAATGATGATTCCGGTACCAACATTCCTCACTGAAAATGGTGGCAGTGTCCACCGAAACTTTTTGGTAAATATACATCTTTTGTCTGCATGAGTGGCTTTTTATTCCCACTCGCTCACTCCATCGTCTGCAGAGCACACCCCCTTTCCTCTCCAGCGGTATACCAGTCTTCAAGTTTTTCACCATGAACCACGGCAGGGAACAACAACAGTCTGAGGACCTATATTGCCTCTGGGTCCCAGGCTTACGCCGACCAAGTCGCTCTGTCGGCGAAGACTGACGTGTATGCATATATAGAAGAGGCTTATTTATTTAGTATAAACAATGATTAAGACTTAATAGCTATATCTTGTAATTTTGTAAATTGTGCTATTTTCCTATTTTCCTTCCCTTGTTTTTATACGGCACGTACAAAAACATGGGAAGGAAAATAGGAAAATAGCGCAATTTACAAAACTACAATATATAGCTACTAAGTCTTAATCATTGTTTATACTAAATAGATAAGCCTCTTCTATATATGCATACACGTCAGTCTTCGCCGGGTAAATTATATTATTATTATTATTATTATTATTATTATTATTATTATTATTATTACTGAATAAACAGACAAATAAATAAATAAATAAATAAATAAATAAATAAATAAATAAATAAATAAATTAGTAAATTCCTTATATCTAGAGTTGTCTGCCCTATTCATGGCGGGGCTCCAACATCTTGCTATGTAGAAAATGGATACACTTCAATGGCTAACTCATGAAGTCTGAGTCAGTCAGTCTGGCAGACATTCCAGGTTTTTTTTTCCTATTAGTTGCCAACGAAGCGAACACCACCTCCTCCTGCACAGTCTCTACGGTAGAAGGTCTTTCTGCAGGTCGATTAAGCTGCTCTGCTGGCAGCCTTACTAATAATTAGAGTTGTTCGCTTCACCGGGAGTACCGAGTTGCTCCCTTTTCGGAGATGTCCCTGCCCAGGTGCCCGTTCTGCTGTGCAGCACTAATTCTGCTGTTTTTTTGTTGAGAGCTAACTCCTAATAACTGATGGGAAGCATACACCCGGGGGCGCGTCGCTTCACTCACTCGCTGACTATACTCCTGACGATCCCCCTCCTCCTCACCGAGCAAGCTCCCGTGCAGCCATCCTATCCATCTCAAGTCCTTCCCAGCAGGATCGATTAACTTGCCCCAGCCATGAGTTACGTGGGCGTTTCCTTGGTCTTCTCCACTCATGGTTGTCTCGTACAGAAACAACCCTATGTGCAGGATTGACGTCTGGGAGGCGAGCCACGTGCCCATATAGCCGGATTTGCTGTTCATGGACTAAGTTGGTGTCCCTGTAAGGCTGGGAGACGGGAGTCCTAGAGTAGAGACATGCCACTCTTCGTCGACAGACCGACTTGGTCGGTTCGGCTGACGTCAGCCGATAGAAACGGTCGTTCAGTACCTTGCTACGGGCCGCCTTTGGCAAAGGCCCGTGCTCCTGTAGGAGGGGAGCAATCTTTGGAGGAGGAGGAGAAGTCCTAGAGATTGAGTGATGCCGTAGTCGTGTGTTACGGCTAACAACACACCTCTTTGGTCCCTTATTCCGGCCAAGACGGGCGGCCTCTCCTGGTTCAGAGAGGGCAATCTAATCTGCGTGACACAGCTAATTGCGGCCACCACCATGTCAGGTGGTGGCTGCGTATACTCGCTTGCTACCCCTGGTACTGTTGAGGTACGCCGAACAATCAGCCTCCCGTTATAGGGCTCCGTGATGGGTGTAGGAGACTGAATTCTTCAGTAGGCGCACCTAATATCACCAAATGTGGGGTACAAACTTGGCGGAGGGACTGATTTTATGCCTCGAGTGGCGGTAGTGGGCTAAAGAGTAGCCTTTCCAAGTTTTTTGTTTTTATTTATAAATGATCCACAAGACATCCTGAAGTTAAATCAAAGTATGTGCTTATCTTTCTACTCATTCATACACACAATGGTAATATTTCTGTGGTGTCTGCTTCACTTAATTGAGTGAAATTCTATTGTGATAAACAATCAAAAATTCGTGTCACTATAAAAAAATTATTATAGTAAAATTGAAAGTAGTAATATAAGTGATGCCTCCATGAAATATACACAAATAGATAAATATGAAAGCTCACTAAGTCACA
>NC_066547.1:935967-945967 GCF_024679095.1 Eriocheir sinensis | reverse complement strand
GCGGGTGAGGCAAGCTACCCTGGCGCGGCAGCCATCTTGGGGAGCCCACTTTCCCTCATGGTTCACCCACAAAGTTGCCAGTTTCCGAGCAGTTAAGTTATTTGTTACAAGGTTGTCTCTTGTGTGCCTGTATGTTAGATTATCGATGCAAGCGACTGAGTTTTTTTTTTTGTATACGTAAACGTTCAAATATATTATTGAAAAATAAGCTTGAATGTCTATCACAACAGTTGATTTTTACGTATTCACGAACTAGAAATGCGCAGGTGCCACATCTATCTCAACCACAGAGTTATATACCTAGAGCGCGCGAGCCAGACACGCAGGTGCGGCAATCGGAAGTACCTCGGCCTCCATCTTTGGAAGCCCAGTCCAGCCAACTCTGTGCTCCAGCGGGCAACTTCAAAGTGGAGGTAAGTGGTAGGTGGTGATGGTGGTGGTGGAGGTGATGATGGTGGTGGTGGTGGTGGTGATGATGGTGGTGGTGGTGGTGCTATAGTGGTGGTGGTGGTGCTATAGTGATGGTGGTGGTGGTGGGTGGAGAAGTTGGTCGAGAGAGAGAGAGAGAGAGAGAGGCTGACGTGACATCTCTCTCTCTCTCTCTCTCTCTCTCTCTCTCTTTTTATGAAAACCACCATCACCAAGACCACCACCACCACCACTATCACGTACCACCATCACCTCCACCACCACCACCACTATCACGTATCACCACCACCACCACCATCACCACCACCACCACCATCATCACCACCACCATCATCATCATAATGATCATCATCTCCACCACCATCATCACCAACACCATCACCATCACCACCACCACCACCATCATCACCACCACCATCACCACCACCACCACCACCATCATCATCATCATCATCATCACCACCACCATCATCACCAACACCATCACCATCACCACCACCACCACCATCATCACCACCACCATCACCACCACCACCACCATCATCATCATCATCATCATCACCACCATCATCATCACCAACACCACCACCATCACCACCACCACCACCACCATCATCACCACCACCATCACCATCATCACCACCACCATCATCACCAACACCATCACCACCACCACCATCACCACCACCATCACCACTTCCACCATCATCACCACCACCACCAACACCACCACCATCATCACCACCACCACCAACACCACCACCATCATCACCACTACCACCACCACCAGCATCACCACCATCACCACCACCACCACCATCATCACCACCATCATCACCACCAACACCAACACCACCACCATCATCACCACCACCACCACCATCATCACCACCACCACCACCATCATCACCACCACCACCAACAGCACCACCAACAGCACCACCAACACCAGCACCATCATCACCACCACCACCACCACCATCATCACCACCACCACCACCACCATCATCACCACCACCACCAACAGCACCACCACCACCACCATCATCACCACCACCACCACCACCACCATCACCACCTTCACCACCACCATCACCACCACCACCATCACCACCACTGTCACCACCACCACCATCATAACCGCCACCACAGAGTGAGGGAAAGTGAGCTCCCCAAGATGGCTGCCGCGCTAGGTTAGCTTGCCTCACCCGCCGCCAACCCCACAACACGGGGGCGCGCGCTCTAGGTATATAACTCTGTGATCACAACTCCCGCCTTGTTGGTGGACAGATGAAATGAAACAGACTATACTACTACCACTACTGCTACTGCTGCTACTACTACTACTACTACTACTACTACTACTACTACCACTACTACTGTTACTACTACTACTACTACTACTACTACTACTACTACTACTACTACTACTACTACTACTACTACTACTACTACTACTACTACTACTACTGTTCCTACTACTTCTACCGAATGGACATGTACAGGAGAGGGTAGACAAAACCTTTGTATAAAGTTTAGATCATAAAGTGAGGCAAATGAAGCTCGAAGAGTTAAGCGGCCCTTAAAGTAATCACAAAAATACAAGCATATAAAGATAAGGAAGGACTTACATAACTGTCAGATAAAGCTTTGGAAGAACTTCAGGAAGATGCAAATGGAAAGAACCAAACAACATCTGAAGAAAGGAAAAAAATATTACTGGAAAATGAAGGATATAAGAATTAGGTGGTAGGTAAAGCAACAAACAAAAGGAAAGCAGAGGAACCTGAGAGACAAATGCGGCGCAAAAGAGGACAAATGAAAAAATAAGGGGATACTAATGTTACGGATATGGATATCGATGGGTTAAATAACCAAAATATTTGTGTTCGAAAACTACCTTCGGGAAAAGTTATGAAAATAATATGTTTAGCGTAGGGCAAAATTTAATCAAGTGAGGATATTGAGTTGATTTATAATGGAGAAGGAAAGTACGACATATGGAGGAAAGATAGATAACTTAGTATGAATGATTGAGGAGTGATGCTTATGGCTAATACAAGACTGAAAGTGAAATTGATAGGAACTGGAATGAATGTAGCGAAAACAATAGCTGTGAAGATTGTAGACAAGCAAGGATGGAGACAAAATATTGTGACTTTATAACTATTTCCTTTCCTCACAAGAACATGGACGGTCAAGGAATATGAAGTTTTTGGAGAATAATGTGATGCATCTTGAAAGAATCGTTCGGAGTGGAAATTTTCATACTAATTGTTCTTCTGAACTTGCTAACTTCATGCTCCATCACTCCTGCGGCCTCCCTGCACACGACTGTCCACTTTAGCCTATCCCATACTGTCCAAATCCCTCATGAAAGAGTTAATCAAGATTATATATGTGTGTCTTTCGCTGGTAAACTCTGGAATAGCTTCCTTTCGTCTGTATTGCCATCTTTCTTTGATTTGAACACTTTCACAAAGGGAGTATCACGACAACTTTGCAACCTCCTTGAATTTTCTATTTAGATTTTCCACTTATCGCTATTAGGGAGCAGTGCTTCTGCGGGTTTATTTTTTTTATATTCTTATATTTTCTTCTCTTGATCGCCTAGACTGGTGTAAAAACTACTGACTAGACAATTTGAATTTGGGAAGTGCTAAAAATTACCTAAGTTTTTATATCAGTGTTGGATTTGCATAATATAGAAGGTTAGGTGGACTGCATATACCTAAATTTAAATAACGTTTTTGATATGGCAGATAAAGTTGAAGGCATACAATAGTGCTGCGCGTGGCCTCGGTGCTTATTTCTGTTTCGTTGACCCTTGAGCCGGTGTGACAACTGGGTTACCACAGGTATCCCCAGGTACCCACTGATCGACCAGCTTGAAAGGTAGTATGGAGAGGTGGGTGAGCTGCCTGGGCCGGATTTAGAGCTCAGGCCTGTGGTTTCGTAGCTATGCGTGCTAGCCACTCCACTACGGAGGCGCCTTTGATGTGGTGCCGCACTGAAGACTGCTATGTAAAATGAAAATATGTGAAGGAACCCAAATGAGATTATTAAACTGGGTTGATAAGTATCTTGAGGGAAGATTGATGAGAGCCATTATAAAACTTTAGTTTCTACCAGGAAGGTAATGTCAAAAGGAGTGTCTCAAAGGTCGTTATCGGATTCTGAATTTTTTATATTTATGTTAACGAAATGCTGGGAGGAGTAAATAGTTACATAAACCTTTTTGCTAAAGATGCTTTATTCATGTAACAAAGTGCAAGTTTGGAGTATTGTAGAAAGCTACAATCTTGACAAATTACACAGATGGAGTCAAACCTGGACAATTGTGTTTGACGCCAAAAAATGTCATTTTATGTAGATGGGAGTGAGTAGGATAAGACCCAGATAGTACCTCGAAATGGAAAGAGAGAATATTGTCAAAGTTAATAGAAGAAAGACTTGCAACTAATATAATACAAGGCAATCCATCACCGGAAAGGCACTTAGGTGCGTACGCCGGCGGTAGCGTTGCCTTGCCCACCGCACGACCCGAAGCCCGGGGTTCCTCCATTGACTTGCTCCAGACACGAACTCTGTGGGGGTCCCCTCGGCCCGCTGAGCAAGGTCGGCTTAGGCAGCCTACCACATACCGTATAGCGTTGACGGACTATGCAGGTAATATGCTTCGATCTTGTATCACGGAGTAATCGCCGTTTTGACATAGTCATTGCAGCGATATCCCATGATTCTGCGTAGTCACTTATCACAATGGCATCAATCCACCCCTTCAGATTATTATTCAGTGTCCATGTCTCACAGCCATAGAGTAAAACAGGAAGCACAAGCGACTTAAAGAAACGGATCCTTATCTTTCTGCACAGGTATCGACAACGCCATTCGCTGGTTCTGAGCGAGTCCACACCGTGGGCCCCGCCAATCCGCTGGAAAACTTCTTGATGAGATCAGACGTTAATTGTTCTGCACTACGCTGTCAAAGTATGTGAAGTTTTCCAAGATCTCAATGTCCTCGCTGCACTCATGAACAAACTGTATTATTTCATCAAGCAAGCGTCTAAACACCTGTGCCTTGGTCTTGTTCCAAGAGACCTGAAATTCAAAGGTCTTCTCCTCCTTGTGCAGTGCCTCGAGAGTCATCGCCAGAGCCTACAGTGGCTCAGCAAGGATTACTGCATCACCGGCAAAAACAAGGTCAGTGACCTTTGCATTGCTCCACAATGACTTTGATCCAAAACTCTGCCTAATGCCCAGTCGATGCAAATTTTGAAAAAGTCCGTGACACTGAACTGAGGCCTGTTAATAACTTAGTCTGTGAACGCCAACTCCGGCTTTATGGGCACGTAACATGCCTCCCGGACGCTGATCCTGCTCACAGGGTTGTTTCTGTACGAGACAAACCTGAGTGGAGGAGACCAAGGGGACACCCTTGTAACTCATGGCTGGGGCAATCAGCCGATCCTGCCGGAAGGGACTTGGGAATAACAAGGCAGTTGCATGCGTGTGAGCTTGCTCAGGAGGAACGCCGGGAGTATAGGCGGCGAGTGAGTGAAGCGATGCGCTCACCAGTAGTTAGGTAGTTATGGGGCAAGGACACAACCCTGTCCCACTCCTGCGTTCACGGGAAAGATCTTGCAGACCCCCCCCCACACACACACACTTCACAGTAGTCCTACCGTCAGTCGGAGAGTACAAGGTTACTGAAAACACACGAAGTACTCATAATTATAAGAGTGTTTCAATTGTATGGACAAGGAAATGCTAAGGGAATCGATTGTGTGTATGATATGATCAATGCCATATAAAGTACTGATGTTTAGAATTAAATGGATGAGGAGGACTCGGTGTAGGCAAGGACATCTATGCCTTAAAGCTAAGCTGGATTAAAACATACGTATATGGAGACAAGGTAACACGATACTAACTCTAATCCTGAATACTACAATAAGGTTAGTACAACTATGTAAACACACACACACACACACACACACACACACACACGCGCGCGCGCAGATGCCCGATGTTTTGTGGTATGAAGAAGCAGTGCATAAAAAAGAAAAATATTTAATATTTGCACTTTTAGATTTCTGGACTAATTTTGCCCTGTTTCACTGAGAATATTAAGTGCTCGACTTTTTCAAGGATATAACATGGAGAGAGATAAAAAGTTCCCGTTATTGTTAGGTCAAATCAAGTCTTTGGGGGGGTCTGGTTGGCCTCGCATAGCATGGCTCCAATAACTCGCCGTCAATGAGAATAAACATTTTTTTGCACTCTTACCTTTCGATCGGTAGTCTACTTTATAATAATGTCTATCTGAGTAGATATTTTATAATTTAAAGATAAAGCATCACTGTAACATGCAGCTCCTTTTCCCCATACCTTGATTAAACTGCTAAAGAATATGTGCACAGCTATTCTAAGTGTACAGCCACTGTTTCTTCCGCCAAGCCAAAATTTATTACATTTGAGGCATGAAAGGAACAATTACGTAGAATAGCACAACCAACTTTACATTTCTGCATTCATCATTCCATATCACACACGGCTGACTTATTAAAAAGAACCTTAACCTTAAACCATGTACATTTACGTCCTGAGCACGACCTAAGCGTTCATAATTATTCTCCGTACAATTAGTTAAGGCTAATCCAATACATCACTGGATTTGAGAAACCCCTTTTTTAGTCGACACCGCCGCTGAGACCTCACGACAGTCACGTAGCTGTAACATCTGGCGCTGATTGGGGCGCCCTCTGTATCCCGGACTCAAGGCGAAGGTGATTCATTATATCGGGCTTATAAAAACCCTCGATGGCTGCCACCCTCTTCAGATGATGAACAGCGCACATGGCTAAACAAGATCAGAATATGCCTCAAGACACACCAAGGGAAAAACACACATATTTCATGGTGACCGACTATGCTGCCAGGTACGAAAAAAAAAAAAAAAACGAATCAAGGGAGTGAAAAGTGAGGAGGAGGAGGAGGAGAAGAAGGAGGCAAAGGAGGAGAGGAGGAGCGGAGAAATGGTGAGAAAGAAGTGGAGATGAAAAATGAGAGAAACGAAGAAAGCCATTCTGCTTATATTCCACTTATTTGTTTCGATATGATTTCGATTACGTTTTTTTGTTTACGGAAAAAAAAAAAAATCAACTAGCGCTCCAGCAGTAGGAATGTTTAAGAAAGACTGGGTTATGGGGAGCTTACAATTTCTAGTGCTTTTGGGAAAAAAATACCAACAAATTCAAACAGATATAAAAAGAGGTAAAAAAGTGAGTGATGTCGACAATACAACGCCAGAAGTAAACGTGTTCCTGGCCGGGCCGCTGGAGGCAACAATGGCTGCCCGTGGACCTTCCCCTACATATGCAAAATGGGAATGGCAGCAAATTACAGAGCAAACGCCAGAGAGGAATCGCTTTTTAGCCCAAGTGACACCAGTTTTGCATATAAAAAGCGACAGTTTCCGATTACCCTTTGTACCCCAGCGGGAGGTGCAGCTTGCGTCTCGTGGCCGCCCGCCTCCCTTCGCCCCCAGCCGGCCGCCCCACGCGTCTCCCGCCCGCCATGGGAAGGTTCGGAGGTCGGAGCGGGATGAGAGCCGTCCTCAATTTATAAGGAACAGAAGTACACGCTGGCCTCGGGTCTGATCGACAAACAAAAGGTGCCGTTTCTTTTTCTCGGAGGAATATTCTATTGCCGTTTCCTATAAACATTAAAAGCAAATAGGAGACACAAGTTGTATTTTGGTACTGACAGAGGCTTGAATAATACTTGTAGGATGTCGGGTCCTTCAATGTCTGATCAGAGCCGACTCTTAGTCAGGGAGGAGTGGGGGAGCAGTCAGTGGTCACGGGGCAAAGACGGACGGACAGCTGTCGTTTGGGTCTCTCCACGATGACAATGGCTCCCTCTCACCCCCACCAGAGGCTCCTCCTGGCCGCCACCCTTTCACCTTTTTCATAATTTTTTTCATGTGAATTCGTTCAATGTAGGTTTTTATTTTCGTTTTTCGATATCATATTATTATTTTTTTATAATTTTCTTATTTTTACTCTCTAGAAGAAAAATTACCATATGTACAAACTATCAAAATGTCTGCAAAATGTATGTATAAGAAAACAGTACACCGTGAGGCTAATGTTTTTACGAAATCTTTGATTTAATTCTTAATGAGATCTTATTATCGTGTAATGATAACCTCAGGAACTTGCCTGTATAAACTTCAGCTATAACCTAAACAATACAAGCAATTCCCTAAAATTCTTTCACATGATGGTAGTGAATAATGTACTTTGAGTCTATTAAAATCTCATTTTGTAGTCATTATTTGTACCAATGAAAATGAAGACAAGATCTCTTAACTTTTTACAACGTTTCTGGCATAGGCATAACATTGAAATATGGTAAATACAGAAAATACCGACGTCTCGTAGCTCCTAACCGAAGACCGGTTTTGAACGTGTGTAGTACTCCTTTAAAAAAAATAAACCTTGAGTAAAATATACGTATATAATATTTATTGAAGTATTAAAGGTAATTACAAGAATTTACTTGTATAATAATCCGCTTTTAGATTATCAGTTATTAGTGTATAAAGACAGACGTATAAGCAGCATGCTAGTATGCCTAGAAGAGAAAGGTAAAGAAGACGGCAGGCGAGAGGGGGAGGGAAGCTGGGGAATAATGTGAGGCCTGCGCCACCCGGCAGGCAGGTGGCGGCGGCCTTTGGAAGGTCTCCCACACCAGCACAGAGACGATCTCTTCCTCCTCCAGGCCAGCCCCGCCCCGCTGCCCTTGTCTCGGCCGTTTGTCCGGGCCAGGCATGGATCGCCTTTTGTTTGATCAATCTGAATTCGTTTATCATCAACAGTGGTTCGCAGGAATGCCAGAGGACCCTAAATGCAAATCGTTCTTCTCATTGGCCATCTCGTTACTCATCTCGAGTTCTTGCCATTGAAGTCACGCCACATATGAGCGGACGAATAACTTTTCGATATTCTTGTGCCAGCCTGGAGCCTCTCAAGTGCTGTCATGTGTGGACGGTGAATGGGCAGCCAGGACAGGGAGTGAGAAGGGGTTTGTATCGCTTTCCTCGCCTTACTCCTAAAAAAAAAAGAAGTAAAAAGTACACCAGCAAATTTTCCAAGCGGGTAATCACTACCCTTTGTATTCTCCGGAGCCTAAAACACGCCCACTGATGGCGATTCGGTTCCAGGATTTCACTAACCGCTCCTTAGGAGATGAAAACACTGAATAACCTTTAACAACCCTTACATGTCTGATAGCGCAATGCTCGAGTTTGTTATTGTCATTACTGTTATTACCTATAGTTGGGAGGAGGTTATATTTTCGGTCCGGTCAGTTCGTTTATTTATTTGTTTGTTTGTTTGTTGGTTTGTTCGTGAGCAGTCACCTGTGCACAATTTTGCGGATATCTCAACCGATTTTTCAGGGAAGCTTCGTGTCCATCCAGAATAGAGCCCATTAAATTTTTTATGTCAAAGGTCAAAGGTCAAGGTCAAGGTCGCACAAAACGTCGGATTGGACTTAATTTCGGTTCTCGTCTTCGTAGAGACTCCAGACTTTGTTCACATTTTAGCTCATGGAAAGACGCACCTTGCATGGCCTTGACCTTGACCTTTGACCTTGACCTCGAAAAGTTCATCTAAGGTCAAAGTTTCCAAAAAATTGAATTTCATCAAATTTCTAAACAAATGCTTCAATATGATTCGTGTCCATCCAGAATAGAACCCATTAAATTTTGATGTCAAAGGTCAAGGTCAAGGTCGCACAAAACGTCAGATTGGCCATAACTTCGGTTCTCATCATCGTAGAGACTTCAGACTGGGTTCATATTTTAGCTCATGAAAAGACGCACCTTGCATGGCCTTGACCTTGACCTTTAACCTTGACCTCGAAAAGTTCGCACAAGGTCAAAATTAAAAAAAAAGAATTTGATCAAATGCTTCCATATAATGCACCTTTCATGGCCTTGACTTTGACCTTTGACCTTGACCTCGAAAAGTTCGCCCAAGGTCAAAGTTTCCAACAAAATAGAATTTCATCAAATTTCGAAACAAATGCTTCCATATAATGCATGCATAGGATCACAGTTGATGCCCATAACAATTTTCAGGATCATCTTTGGCGGAGGTGTGCACTCTCCGAGTGCTATGCGTCTAGTTATTACTATTTTTAATTTATATTATTGTTATTATTATTATTATTATTATTATTATTATTATTATTATTATTATTATTATTATTATTATTATTATTATTATCATATCTCACATCATATTAATACGCTTGTACTTTTCTTCCTTCCTTCGTTCCTCCGTGTGTCACGCCTTGGTATCCTTGGTATCAGCCTCGACCCGTTATCTCGAACATATCAACAGTCTCTACCCCGTTATCTCGAACATATCAACAGTCTCTACCCCGTTATCTCGAACATATCAACAGTCTCTACCCCGTTATCTCGAACACATCAACAGTCTCTACCCCGTTATCTCGAACATATCAACAGTCTCTACCCCGTTATCTCGAACATATC
>NC_066547.1:910967-930967 GCF_024679095.1 Eriocheir sinensis | reverse complement strand
TGGGATGAGGGAAGAGACAAAGAGGGAATCAATGAATGGGGGAAGGAGAAGGGAAAATTCAAATAGTGTATGGAGTGGGTGTCATGCCTGCGGCGGCTGGGAATGTGACGGGAGGGTGTGTACCCCCCGTGGGGCAGCCGGAGGGTGGCAGGGTGACCCAGAGCAAAGAACATCTTGGTACATTTGTTAGTTTCAAAGTTATCATACAAATGTTCGTCATAATTGTCATTATATAGCGTTGTTTTATAATACTAAACCAAATTCACTCTGATATACACTCGCTTTTCTCCTAAAAAAAAAAAAAAAAAAAATATATATATATATATATATATATATATATATATATATATATATATATATATATATATATATATATATATATATATGATAGCAGGATGGTTTGCGAGTGTTTCAAAGTTTAGATAATTGTGTCATGAGCGTAAACGCGAGGTGGATGCTGCTACTAGCTTACAGATAACATTTATTGCTACATATGTGAAACAATTCCTTCGTTCTTCCGGGAAAACTTATGCATGCACATTTGTTATAAAGCATTCACATCTACAGAGGAGGCTATGAACGGAGTGAGGGGAGGCGAGGGCCGCCCCGCGTCCACTGTAGAAGGGCTCATAATGTATACACGCGCTGGTGGGAGGCTGCGCAGCTGAATTAGAATGTGAGGTATATTCTCATCACTGTCTAAATGGGCGAAAAATAATTAATATTATGTGCTTGTTTACAGCATCAGGTTTGTGTAACAAGACTCTGCTATGAGAATGTACTATGCTCTGTTTTTAAGGGAAGAAAATATACCTTTAAGATACAGAGAATTCCTTAAATGCATTCTATCTCTTCTGTGAGTCCAGGCTACAAGCATTTTAATTCTGCTGCGCAGCCTTGCACCAGCGCGTGTACATATTATGAGCCCTTCTGTAGCGGACGCGGTGCGGCCCTCGCCTCCCCTCACTCCGTTCTGGCTGGAGGGCAGGGCATTCAGTAAAACGAGAAGAGCCAGGAGAAAAAAAGGCAAGAAGTGGACGGAAACTGGGGTCGGGCTCTCAAAGGTGCAGATCACAGAATGACCTAATAACGTATTCCCTTTCCGCGCGGCTTGTTCCAATAGCCAGCGTGTATTTGTTTTTCTATCTCCATTGAGGTGGTGGAGTGAGGCCTCGGCTCGTGTAGATGCCAGACGCCGCCACAGTAGCGGGCGTGCCGTGCCAGATTATCAACAAGCATCAAGTTTGTTGCTAATAGAAAAACCCAGTAGTGACGATGAATACAAATATTGTAAGCGTGTCTGAGGCTGCACTGGCTGCCCCCTCCGCTAAGCGACGGGGTAATATCCTGCGCCGATACTCTCCCAATGGAACAAAACACTTCATTTTCAGCTGAGGTCTGAATTATAAATCAAAGAACAAAACGAGCTTTCAAGCGTGTGTACCTAAGTATTGTAGCACATCTAAAGTGGAAATGTCTGTGATGATATATTTATGAAAACACCATTTTTATGATGATTGTAGGAATGAATGTTTGCTCCCCAAATAGCGCACAAAGCTTTTACTTCTTGCCTCAGAGGAACACTAGGAATAAAACTTTCTTTAATCATGACGCACAGGCGGGCATATCCTCTTTTTCCTTACTTTTTAGGGGCTGGATAATAAGACTCGGCAATTAATCTTACTTTTGGAGAGAAAAAGTTATTTTTTACGGCATTTACTCTCAATATGATTAACCGGGAGCCTTTGACTGTCATCTCTGAGTGGCCAACTTGGCTTTCATCTTGGGCCGGAGCGCGGGCGAGGCTGCAGACATACATACGCCCACTCTCTCATCAGCAATACGCAATGGAAATCGTAGTCATATATGCGTTTGACATTTTACTTTCCCTTTCCATCAAATATTAAGTTAACTCAACATTAACTGATGTGGTCGAGAGTAAAAGAGAGGCTTTTATGAAGTGGATTTGTTAGCACTCTCAGTCCGGACGAATTGGAAGAGGCAAGGAGTAGGCAGGGAGTAGGAGTAAGTGCGGCGCAGTACGGACGCACGGGGCTGGCGGCAGGATCTGGAGGACTCAGGATAATGAGGTTCGAAAAGGATGATGAGACGTGAAAATCATTACGTTGTACAAGTGGGTAGTTCAAATACACGATGAAGAACCAGGGTTGATTTTGCAAAAGACATGTAGTATGTGTGTCAGGCACAATATATGAGAAAAAAAAGGTTATGGCACTAGGAGGAGGAGGAGGAGTAGGAGGGGGAGGAGGAGGAGGAGGAGAAGGAGGAGGAGGGTATATAAGGAGTCTAAGAAGAGGGGGCGAAGGTGAAAGAGGGAAAAAATGAGGAGGTGGTGGAGAAGGAGGAGGAGGAAGCAAAATATGGGGTAAAAGGAGGAGGAGGATGCGGAGGAAGAAGAGGAGGAGAGAAAATAAAGAGGGAGAGGAGAAAGAGGATGGGAGAGAAGAGGGGGAGGTGATTCATGGAAGAGCAGATAAAAAGCCAAAAGTTAACAGGAGGAGGAGGAGGAGGAGGAGGTGGTGTGGTGGTGGTGGTGATGGTGTTGGTTGTGAACGAAAAAAAAGACAAATACCTTGTTCAGATGGAAGAGGAAAGGGCAGAGGAAGGAAAAGTAGAGAGAGAAAGAGAGGAGGAGGAGGAGGAGGAGGAGGAGGAGATGGAGGAGAAGAATGAGAGGAGGACGAAATAAGTAGATGGGAAATAGTATAGATCAAGGAGGAGGAGGAGTAGGAAGAGGAGGAAGAGGAAAATACTGTCAAGAGGTGAAGAAACGGTGAGGAGGAGGAGGAGGGGGGGGAGAAAGAAGAGGAGGAGGAGATGTGAGAGACGGAGGATGTACACACGAGAGGAGGGTAACCTTTGATCTCCTATGAAGAGAAGAACATACGTCTACTACTACAGCCTTGGGGCGGCGGGGGCGTAGCGGGGGTCGGGGCGGGGGCAGGGCGGGGCGGGGAGCGGCGAGGCCCTGTGTTCGCTTGTTAGTTATCATGCTCGGCGTCGTGTTTACATGAATTCGAAATTTGGTCTGGTATTTGAGGAGAGTCGCGTGTTGCTAGTGTCGTCTACCTGGGTAATTTTTTATTAATAAGAGTAAACAAGGTGAGTAAAGGACGACACTGATTGCCTTTGAGGAGATAATTAACTAGACTTGTTGTAATTAGAAGAAAATATCGCATGAAAGTTAATTAGGTGAACTTCTGAATACTTTAGTATTGTTTAATGAAGTGAGAGGCAACGCCTTTGAGATATTAAGTGAAAAACAACTAAGGAGATAATTGGCTTCTTAACAAGAATTGCTGTGAAAGAAGTGAATGGAGAAGGAGGGCAAGGTGCTTATGGATTATTACAGAAATTACACAATCACTAACAATAATTGATATGAGAGGATGTTTCCATCTGAAAATGAACAGAAT
Organism: Eriocheir sinensis; assembly: GCF_024679095.1. NCBI lineage: Eukaryota > Metazoa > Arthropoda > Malacostraca > Decapoda > Varunidae > Eriocheir > Eriocheir sinensis. The sequence goes on along the minus strand of NC_066547.1, from coordinate 927,530 downwards.
AAAACAAATGCAACGAGATGAAACGATATGAAAAACCCTAGCTCACTGTCTTGGAAGATTAGTGTTTAAACGAATTTATGGATAAAAGTAGGAGTGATATTAAAATTTAAAAAAAATCTTCATTAACTGCTGAAAACAAGTTACCTCTCTCACACACTCTACTTCTACTACTACTACTACTACTACTACTACTACTACTTTTGCTACTACTACTACTACTACTACTACTACTACTACTACTACTACTACTACTACTACTACTACTACTACTACTACTACTACTACTACTACTACTACTACTACTACTACTACTACTACTTCTACTACTACTACTACAAAAAGACACCTCCACCCATGTTTATTTTCCCGACACATAATCCTGCCAATACATTAACTACAATTACATTCGATAAAGATGGATTTCAGTAAACATAATGTTTTAATTTTTTCTGTTTTTCGCACCGCTTTGCTTTCTTTTCTGTTTTGTTCTTTATCATTAGTCATTAGTTTTGAATGAGACTTTGAATTTGATAATTTTCACGCCTATCTCAAAAGTTGTATCTCATGTACTTCGTGATATTTAAGGTTTCGGATTGGTAGACACATTTTTTTCCTCTATACATGATTATTTCAAATTTTATTCATAGTTTACCTTATTGCCTATTTCTAAGTAACACAAAATTACACAAAATCAGAAAACGAAAAATGGTGCTCCGCAGGACTGCCATTTTTAGTTCCCACGATCCAGGATGAAAATCTAATCTCAGTTCCGTCCCCTAAAAGTTTTAAGGAAATAATGATAATGAAAAAAAAAATATCACCAACAAAACACGCAGATTGATGGGTGGTGGGTCGGCAGGTCCGCGCCACGCAAACAACACCTGCGAGGCCCGAGAACAGACGGCAGAAACCTCGACGCATTCATTAGAAACCTTCATTAAATTCGTGATTACTCGGGATCAACTCATCGGAGACCTCGAATTTTTCTGCCTCTGGGGTGGGGAAAGACGGAGAGAAAAAAAAAACTGTATCTCGTAAGTGAGGAAAGTGAAGGTGAGGGTGAGGAGAAACAGTGGCAAGGGAGAGAGGAGAGCGAGGAGAGAGTGAGAGGGAGTGAGGGACGGAGGGAGGAAGGGAGAGGGGGGGGGGGGCAGGACGAAACGTAGAAAGAGAGAAAGAGGGAGAGGGAAAAAAATGAGGATGGAGGAGGGGAGGGTTGCGAAGGGGAGACAGCAGGGTTTTTAATACCGTATCAAAGTTTGGGTCGGGCAATGTAATTATTTCTCTAATGATGATGACATTAGGTATTTAATGAGAAGTGGGTCTTCCTAAATGGGGCTGGGCGGCCAGCATCTGAGGAGGAAGAGGAGGAGGAGGAGGAGGAGGAGGAGGAGGAAGGGTATACAGGAGGCGAGTGTGAAGGGAAGGCAGAAGAGGAAGGAGAAGACGGAGAAGAAGAAGAAGAAGTAGAAGAAGAAGAAGAAGAAGAAGAAGAAGAAGAAGAAGAAAAAAAAGGAGAAGAAGGAGAAGAAGAAGAAGAATTATGATTATAATTATAATGATAATAATTATAGTAATACTAATATGATGATGATAATAAGAACGATGATAAAGAAGAAGGAAAAAAATAAAAAAAGAAGAAAGGGTGATGAGAATATTAAGAATGATGATATTGATGGTGCAAGCAAGAGGAAGGTAATGAAAAAAAAGGGAGGGCAGGAGATAGCAAAGAGAGTCGGACACAAAAAAGTAAGAGGCAGGGAAGGGAAGTGGAGGGAGGAAGTAATATACTCGACTGTCGAGTGAAGCTGAATGACCAAAAAAGTCAAACGTATCTGAGTTCCAGCGAGGAGGGAGCCACTCTCACAATGCTCACGGTAAACACAACACAACTCGCTTTGTGGCATTTCCCAGAAGGACAACATGGCGGGCCTTGTCTATGCTCGCCCCTCCTTGTGCTGCATCACAATTTCAGCCCGGCAAGGCCTCGGAGCTGATGGTTCAGGTCGAGAGAGCGGGATAGGCACACTTCAAAGTGGACACAAAGTCTTACTATTTGTATTTCATCTGGGTAATATTTCTACGTCACAAACGGTTTTAAAATATCATTGCTGTGATTGCTTGTTCTATTTGTACAGATATAATCTGTCGTCCATTAAAAAGTCATGCTGAAATAGCAACCACGCAAATGGAGACATACAAGGACTAGAGTGTGATTATTCCATAGGGTCAGCGAGTCACTGCCAATGAGTTTCAAGTCAATATCAAACAGAGGCAGTTTTGAAAGCTGGGCCCTAAGAGGACTGTGGAAATCGTGCCTCAAGCCCTCTCTTCCTAAATCGTTCTTTCTGACTTTAGTGCAACAAATCATTATAATAGTAATTTTTTAAAATTCTGCACCAGTGAGAGGCCGTATGAAGGGAAGAGGTAAAAATGTATGCCTGTATCTAAGGAGACTCGTCCGCCACCCTGCCTAGCGAAGTCCCCCAAGCTGGTCTCCGCTTTCCCCTACAAGGCAGCGGCGGCATCGATCACCGCCGCCTGCCAGCCCAGCCCGAGCTTCAGAGACGCCAACGGGTGCTGATAACACATAATCACCTACAGCTAATCTAGGCCATTATCGTGCCAGAAAGGTGATGGGATAAACACCTTTTATGCCTAATACATATAGCAACCAGTGGCCGCCTCCATCCGAGCGCCAAACACACTCACGGAGGTGGTTCTGGGGACGACATTATAGCCAGGAATGCTATCAGCTTTAAAATACAAATTCTTGACAGGAGCGGGAAAAATTTTCAAGAAGCTCCCATGTTGGTGTAATTTTACTTTACGCATTGTAGGGGAACACTCGAGTCCTCGTGACATGCACTATTTAGTGTGTGTGTGTGTATGTGTGTGTGTGTGTGTGTGTGTGTGTGTGTGAGAGAGAGAGAGAGAGAGAGAGAGAGAGAGAGAGAGAGAGAGAGAGATGCCACGTTGATAGGGCAATATTTTCGGCGTCGGGAGTAATAACACAGGTAAAACAAAGCGGCCCCCGGCACACCACTCCTCGAGGAATGTCTCCATTAATTCAATCTACAGCTACCAAAGGAGCGAGAGATGACAAATGGCGAAGCTGAATGAATAGGTTGAGATAAATTACAAAACAAATACATTCCCCAATATTATATATGATTAAATACAAAAAATAGTGATATATGGATAGGTAGGTAGGTAGATAAATGGATGGATCGATGGAGGGATAAACGAATAGATCTGATGTTTCACTAAGTGTGTGTGTGTGTGTGTGTGTGTGTGTGTGTGTGTATGAACGCTTAGTAATGCTAGTCATATCAAAGTACTGAACTATTATGTAGCAAGGTGTTACCCCTGTATTTTTATTGCCAGCTAGGGAGGCAACTCAAGGGCAAAGAATGAAAACAGCTACAAAAAAGCCCTCTAGGCGTTGCTCCGCCAAAAGAAACAGAACGAATGGCCGGAACAGAGGTCAATTTCGGAAGGAGACGTGATACTGAAATGCTGTTGTGGTTGACCAAAACACGAGTACATCTTTTTCTCCCATTACATCAACACAGGACCACAGCTTCAGAACCCACACCATACCCAGCTCATCAAAGCGCAGCACCACAATATATATTTTACTCGATAGCCAAAAAATATATCAACACAAAGCCAAAACCCCACAGTCCAACAGATTACCGCCTCATCACCAGCAAACAGTCTCCCACACTGAAAACACAGCGGCCTAGCGGCATATCCCACGACCTATCACACAGAGGTATCACCACCATAACCACCCAGTTCAACAACAACATAGTACACCACAACCACAACCACCACAACACAGCACACCACCACCACCACACAGCTTCACCACAACACAGCACACCACCCTCACCACCACCACACAGCTCCACCACAACACAGCACACCACCACCACAACAACCACCACCCAGCTCCACCACAACACAGCAAACCACCACCACTACCACCCAGCTCCACCACAACACAGCACACCACCACCACCACCACCACCACCGCACAGCTCCCCCACAACACAGCACACCACCACCACCACCACCACCACAGCACAGCTCCACTACAACGCAGCACACCACCACCTCCACCACCACACAGCTCCCCCACAACACAGCACACCACCACCACCACCACCACACAGCTCCACCACAACACAGCACACCACCACCACCACCACCACTCAGCTCCACCACAACACAGCACACCACCACCACCACCACCACCACACAGCTCCATCACAAAACAGCACACCACCACCTCCACCACCACACAGCTCCACCACAACACAGCACACCACCACCACCACCACCACAACAACACAGCATAACACCACCACCACCACCACCACAACACAGCACACCACCACCACCACCACACAGCTCCACCACAACACAGCACACCACCACCACCACCACCACACATCTCCACCACAACACAGCACACCACCACCACCACCACCACCACACATTTCCACAACAACACAGCACACCACCACCACCACCACCACACAGCTCCACCACAACACAGCACACCACCACCACCACCATCCAGCTCCACCACAACACAGCACACCACCACCACCACAACACATCTCCACCACAACACAGCACACCACCACCACCACCACACAGCTCCACCACAACACAGCACACCACCACCACCACCACCACCATCCAGCTCCACCACAACACAGCACACCACCACCACCACAACACATCTCCACCACAACACAGCACACCACCACCACCACCACCACCATCCAGCTCCACCACAACACAGCACACCACCACCACCACCACCACCAACCAACACCACAAAACACAACACCACCACCACCACAACACATCTCCACCACAACACAGCACACCACCACCACTACCACCACAACTACACATCTCCACCACAACACAGCACACCACCACCACCACCACCACACACCTCCACCACAACACAGCACACCACCACCACCACCACACAGCTCCACCACAACACAGCACACCACCACCACCACCACCACCACCAACACCCCACAGCTCCAGCCCCACACACCCCACCACAACCACCACCACACATCTCCACCACAACACAGAGCACCAACACCACCACCACCACCACACAGCTCCACCACAACACAGCATACCACCATCACCACCACACAGCTCCACCACAACACAGCACACCACCACCACCACCACCACACAGCTCCACCACAACACAGCACACCACCACCACCACCACACAGCTCCACCACAACACAGCACACCACCATCACCACCACACAGCTCCACCACAACACAGCACACCACCACCACCACACAGCTTCACCACAATACAGCACACCACTACCACCACCACCATCATCACACATCTATACCACAACACAGCACATCACCACCACCATCACCACCACCCAGCTCCACCACAACACAGCACACCACAACCACCACCACCACACGGCTCCACCACAACACAGCACACCACCACCACCACACAGCTCCACCACAACACAGCACATCACCACCACCATCACCACCACCCAGCTCCACCACAACACAGCACACCACTCCCACCACCACCACACGGCTCCCCCACACCACAGCACACCACCACCACCACCACCACCACCCAGCTCCACCACAACACAGCACACCACTACCACCACCACCACACGGCTCCACCACAACACAGCACACCACCACCACCACCACACAGCTCCACCAAAACACAGCACACCACCATCACCACCACACAGCTCCACCACAACACAGCACACCACCACCACCACCACCACACAGCTCCACCACAACACAGCACTCCACCACCATAACCACTACACAGCTCCACCACAACACAGCACACCACCACCACACAGCTCCACCACAACACAGTCCACCACCACCACCACCACATAGCTCCACCACAACACAGCACACCACCACCACCACCACCCAGCTCCACAACAACACAGCACACCATCACCACACAGCTCCCCCACAACACGGCACACCACCACCACCACTACCCAGACCCACCACAACACAGCACACCACCACCACCACCCAGCTCCACCACAACACAGCACACCACCACCACCAACACCCAGCTCCACCACAACACAGCACACCACCACTTCCACCACCACCCAGCTCCACCACAACACAGCACACCACCACCACCACCACCACCACCACAACCCAGCACACCACCACCACCACCCAGCTCCACCACAACACAGCACACCACCACCACCACCACCCAGCTCCACCACAACACAGCACACCACCACCACCACCATCACCACCCAGCTCCACCACAACACAGTACACCACCACCATCACCACGATACAGCTTCATCACAACACAGCACACCACCACCACCACCACCACGCAGCTCCACCACAACTTAGCACACCACCACCATCACCACCACACAGCTTCATCACAACACAGCACACCACCACCACCACACAACTCCACCACAACACAGCACACCACCACCATCCAGCTCCACCACAACACAACACACCACCACCAGCACCACCACACAGCTCCACCACAACACAGCATACCACAGCCACCACCACCATCCAGCTCCATCACCACCACCACACAGCTCCACCACAACACAGCATACCACAACCACCACCACCATCCAGCTCCACCACAATACAGCACACCACCACCACCACCATCACCACCATACAGCTCCATCACAACACAGCACACCACCACCATCACCACCATCCAGCCCCACCACAACACAGCACACCACCACCACCACCACCACCACACAGCTCCACCACAACACAGCACACCACCACCACCACCACCACACAGCTCCACCACAACACAGCACACCACCACCACCACCACCACCACCGCACAGCTCCACCACAACACAGCACTCCACCACCACCACCACCACACAGCTCCACCACAACACAGCATACTACCACCATCACCACCACACAGCTCCACCGCAACACAGCACACCACCACCACCACCACCACCACACAGTTCCACCACAACACAGCACACCATCACCATCACCACCACATAGCTCCACCACAACACAACACACAACCACCACACAGCTCCACCACAACACAGCACACCACCACCATCACCACCACACAGCTCCACCATAACACAGCACACCACCACCACCACCACCACCACCACACAGCTCCACCACAACACAGCACACCACCACCATCACCACCACACAGCTCCACCACAACACAGCACACCACCACCAGCACCACCACACAGCTCCACCACAACACAGCACACCACCACCACCATCCAGCTCCACCACAACACAGCACACCACAACCACCACCACCACCACACAGCTCCATCACAACGCAGCACACCACCACCATCACCACCATCCAGCTCCACCACAACACAGCACACCACCACCACCACAACACAGCACACCACCACCACCACCACACAGCTCCACCACAACACAGCACACCAGCACCATCATCACACAGCTCCACCACAACACAGCACACCACCACCACCACCACCACACAGCTCCACCACAACACAGCACACCACCACCACCACCACCACCACCATCACACAGCTCCACCACAATACAGCACACCACCACCACGCAGCTCCACCACAACACAGCACACCACCACCATGCAGCTCCACCACAACACAGCACACCACCACCACCACCACCACACAGCTCCACCACAACACAACACACCACCACCACCACCACCACCACACAGCTCCACCATAACACAGCACTCCACCACCACCACCACCACACAGCTCCACCACAACACAGCGCACCACCACCATCACCACCACACAGCTCCATCACAACACAACACACCACCACCACCACCACCACCACCATACAGCTCCACCAAAACACAGCTCAACACCACCATCACCACCACATAGCTCCACCACAACACAGCACACCACCACCACACAGCTCCACCACAGCACAGCACACCACCACCACACAGCTCCACCACAACACATCACACCACCACCACCACTACCCAGCTCCACCACAACACAACACACCACCACCATCACCACCACACAGCTCCACCACAACACAGCACACCACCACCACCACTACCCAGCTCCACCACAACACAACACACCACCACCATCACCACCACACAGCTCCACCACAACACATCACACCACCACCACCACCACCACACAGCTCCACCACAACACATCACACCACCACCACCACTACCCAGCTCCACCACAACACAACACACCACCACCATCACCACCACACAGCTCCACCACAACACAGCACACCACCACCGCCACCACCACACAGCTCCACCACAACACAGCACACCACCACCACCACCATCCAGCTCCACCACAACACAGCACACCACCATCACCACCACCACCATCCAGCTCCACCACAACGCAGCACACCACCACCACCACCACCACACATCTCCACCACAATACAGCACACCACCACCACCACCCAGATTCACCACAACACAGCACACCAGCACCACCACCACCACATAGGTCCACCACAACACAGCATCGATGTGGTTCAGTAAGGGGAGACAATAAATCTCTCTCCCCTCGTCTGAAGTATGTCTTCTCCCGATCGACAGGCGGGAAATTACCCTTAATACTGCTAGTTTTTTTTTATGTGTGCTCGCATTTTTTTCCAGTATTACAAATGTTTTTGTGGGCTGCTGCGACCTGTCTCGTGCGCCAGCCCCTCTCACCTTCTGCTCTTTTCCTATTCAAGCTCATTACTACGTAGCCCCCATTATATATATATATATATATATATATATATATATATATATATATATATATATATATATATATATATATATATATATATCTTCTTCTTCTTCTTCTTCTTCTTCTTCTTCTTCTTCTTCTTCTTCTTCTTCTTCTTCTCATCCTCCTCCTCTCCTCCACTTTCCTCTTCCTCCTCCTCCTCCTCCTCTTTTCTCCTCCTCTTCCTCTTCCTCTTCCTGTTCCTACTCCTCTTCCTCTTCCTCCTGCTCCTCCGCCTCCTCCTCCTCCCTCCTTCCGCCGTTTATTTTTTTCGTTTCTGGCTCTCCCTCTCTGGGGCCTTCCTCTCCCTTCCTCTTCTTACCCAGGGGAGTGGAATGACTCAATCGGCGCCTCTCGTTCGGGAGACAGTAACACGCTAGATCCGAGGCTTGGGAAGAGAACAGACCAAATCAAAAACTCGTAATTCTCTCACTCGTTTCATATTTGCCCGCACGAAGACGCTGCTCAAGGGAGGCCTCACTGCCACCCACGGAACACAGACGAGTCTGGCCCTTGAGGCCCGCCGCAGAAGGGCTCATCTTTTGTCTCAGGGATGCCACTTTTCAAACTCTTTCTTGCATCAAACTGAAATGCATGTAATTCAGACTGACAAGTGAAAAAACAATCCCAACAGCCTCCGGACCCTGCCGGCGCAAACCAGCCTCACGGCGCCTCTCCATTAGGTCGGGAGTCCCTCGAGGCGTGGCCGTTGTCTTGCGGCTCTGTGGCCAGTTTTGCATATTAATTATGGTATGGGAATTGCACCCAGGTGGTTCAGAGCGGGAATAAGAGGGAGTCACGCCATCTGGCAGTATATGTCCGACACCCAAGCTCAGACCAACAGTCATTCTAGACTTAATTAGTAACCAGAGTTGAGCAAGGCTGTGCGGGACGGAGAAACGAGAGAACTGTTATGAGAGAGAGAGAGAGAGAGAGAGAGAGAGAGAGAGAGAGAGAGAGAGAGAGAGAGAGAGAGAGAGAGTGTGTGTGTGTGTGTGTGTGTAAAGAAGTAAAACAACACAGTAACACACTCAACATTCATGGACGTATGGTTGCCTTGAGTTGTTACTTTCTCTTTATTATTCATTATTTTCTTGTTTTTTTTTTCAGTTATTCGCATTGTCCCTTTATTTCCTTTCATCGATAGATAAATAGATAAATAAATAAATATGTAAATGAATAAATAAATAAGCCGACCCAAGAAAGGCACATTAGCACCGCGGCACCGGCCTTCGTTGTTCCGGTCTGGCCCAACATGCTGCTAATTATGAACATTGGGTTGATTAAAAGTGATTAAGCAAGGCATTATCGCTCAGCGCTACACTGTGTTCCTGATATCCAGCAAGGTAAAAATCCAAAATATGTTGTAACGTGTGTTTCAGGTCCTCGCGTCACTCGGGCTGAAGTATGTGTGAGCGAGAGACAATGAAATATTCAGTGTCCGTTGTGTGAATGTTTAATGGCGGAAAATACGTCAGTGAATAAAAAAAATTATTTTCGATGTGCGTGTTTTATTCATATCTGGATTTTCAAACTATCAGGGTTTATCAGGGTTTGGGGTTCAAGTAAATTGAGTTTAATTACGAAGCGAGTAAAAAATACGGAAAATTAAACACTTCCTTAGAGCTCACATGATTTTTTTTTTAATTCGTGAGTTTCCAGATATTTCATAGACTAAAAAAGTTCGATTAGGTAATTTTTCAGCAAGATAATTGGCTCCTGGTGACAATACCAGCACAACTTTCATTCGATAGCGATCTCGGCGGCCAAAATGTCTAATAGGTAAAAGAGAAAAAAAGGAAAAAAAATCCTGTTCCAACGATAACTCCCCGACGCACAAAAGACATCGTACCTTTCACCGCCGGCGCTGCCAGATGAAAGATGATTCCTATTTTCTACGATAGCGCGGCGGCGACAGTGATGGGTGTGGCCATTTTAATTGATACTTTAACTGATAAAAACCTGCTTAATGACAGAGACGTTCCGGGTATTCATCACGGCAGATAGCGGATATGGCGAGGGGAGATCTCATTACCACGCCTCGGCCGCTGTGTTTGTGGGAAATTAGATATGTAGGGGCTGTGCATGCTTCCAATTTTTCAGGCCAACACGCACGGACGAGGTGGATGTGCCGCGCCTCACGGGGAATATTAATTTTGGAAATGTATTAATACCGCCATCTTTCGCTCCTGAAGGCCTCTGATGAGCACACTCTTTTAATATTCTTTATTATTAATGTTTTTTTTTCTCTTCCCTTTTTCTTCTCTTTCTCTCTCTGAGGGTACATTAAACATACAGCCTCATCAACGCACATATATTATGCTTAAAATGTGTAACGTTTCAACGGATTTCCTTTCACAGAATCTTGTTCCATAATCTACAACTTAAAGTAGCGCTATTATCCACAGCCACTCAACTACACTTTCCTTCACACCACACCACTGGCCATTACAAAGCCTGCCCCAGCAACACATCACGTTATATACACCCTTCCTGCCTCCTATAATACTACTTGCCCACCCCACTCATTTCCTGTTCCCTTCAGTCACTCTAACACCCTACTATCACGCATCGTACTCGTTGACTCCCATCACCCTACCTGTGAATCCTGCCCAGCCGTCTCACACCCTTCAACCCTCCGTACATTGCTCTCACACCCTATTTACGATCATTCTATTCTCATTTCCTCTCGCTCTAAACAACTTTCTTCCCAGCTGAGGAAAAAAAGCCACCACGTACCAGTAGTTCTTATCCTTTTAAAATGATGAATTCCTTTGAAAATCTGGTGAAGTCACGAATGTTAGAGTCACATTGATGAACAGCTATCCTAAAAGTTACAACCTCATGTCGATTGTACCGTATGTTACCTGATTAATATCCGACTTTATTAAACACTTCAGCTTATCTCCATTCAGCTATAATATCTGTAAGTAGCACTATTTATATTCCAGAGAAAAATAAATAAATAAATAAATAAAATCCCCAGTCTGTTCTTTTCTCACTTTAGTCGCGTCTCTTCTTTGTAATCGCCATTTCTTCCACTTTTTCCCACAGCAAACAACACCACGCACCCTCCTTACCTAGTAGTGTCACTGTCCCCTCGCGCCCTCTTTCAACCTCCAGTCATCTTTTTCAACCTTTCTCGTCCAACACCCTACAGCACATCTTTCTTCCATGCCTCCTCCTGTCCTCCCCCCCATCACTCCGGCCTCCACCCCTGGCTGCCGGAATCTTGACTGGGCGTGAAATGAGAAGCCTGGCCTCCGTTCGCGTTTTATTGCCTTGTATTGGGGCTTTGATTCTGCCCAATTTTTCACCTCTGAATTTTAAGCTTTCTTTATTCTCTCAATTCCGGTCGTAAACTTTATTGCTCTATCTACCTCGATTTTTTTCTCCCTCTCCCTTTCGGTGTGTTGTTTTTCGTGGTCTGTCTATCTGTTTCTTCGATGCGCTTTTGTTTTAGGTTAGTTCTTTTTATATATATTCACGGTGATGTTCTTTGACGATGTAGCATTAAATTTTACCCGTCTGAGGAAGTGGTCGATAATAACGGACAGTTTATCGATTCTCTGTTCGTCTGTCACTAGTAAAAACAAAACAAAACAAATACGTGTCAGACAACTTCAATGAGACGGGCTGGGTTCATTATGTCGTTTACATGTTTGATCGTAAAAAGGAGAGCACGTGTTTAAGTCTCTCCCGTCCCCTCTTCTCCACTCACAGCTCTCGTGCCGCATCAACAGTCGTCCCTCACACACCCCACTTTTCCTTCACTTAGCCCCTCTCTCCTCTTCTCACCCTCATCACCCTCCTCTCCTCCCTTTTACTCCCTCCTTCATCACCTGGCTTCCCCTCCGTAGCCCCCAGTCCTCCTCCCCTTTCTTTTATCTCCCATACCTCTTCATCTTTCCCGGCCGTCGCTCCATGCATCCCTCTCCCCCCCTCACACACTCCTTTCATCCTCATTTGTTCCTTCTGCCTCCATCCCTCGCTTCCAAGCTTCCTCACTCTGCTCTCTACTCCCTACTTCCCCAATCGACCTCTCACTACCCCTCTATTCCGTCACTTAGCTCATCTCCCTTCTGTATCCTCTCCTCCTTTTCACCCCTTTACATTTCTCCCTTTTTTCCTTTCCCTATTCTCTTTTTAATAGTTCCGCTCAGTCGCCCAACTTTCTCTTCATCTTTCTCAGCCGTCACTCAGAGCACAACTCCCCTTCTTTCTTCCTCATCCTTTTTTTCTATTTCCATCCACCTCTATCCTCTAGCAATCCCTCTCCTTCCCTCACCTTCCAGCTTCCTCTCGGTACCCTTCCTCTACTTTACTACTTTTTTTCTAACATTGTAACCTCCTTCTGCGTCATAACACTTTTTTTTTTCTCCTTCAGTCAATTCCTTACTGCCTGAAAGTCCCTATTTCTTTCAGCATCACTCCTTTCAGTTTTCATTCTTTTAGTCTTACCTACCTTCAATTTTCTCAGTTCTCACGCAATTTTACCACCTACATCATCACGTTCCTTCCCCTCTACCTTCTGCCACTCTTTATATTCACGCTCTCTTGTTTTGCTTCTTACATAATTTCCCCTTTTCCTCCATCCTAGTGTTAGTTATATTTTTTTCTTGTTTTACCTCAGCTACATCCATTCTCTCTCTCTTTTTCATTCATCTGTTTGCCTTTCATTGTTTCCTTTCTATTTTTCCCATGCTTTCCAACCCTCATCTCGACTCCTTTCTTTCTTCTAATCTTCATCTTTCAAGCCTCTCTTCTCCATCTTCTATTTTCCCCTTTCTCTTTCTTCTTCAAACTCTCCTTTTCTTCTCTCTCTCTCTCTCTCTCTCTCTCTCTCTCTCTCTCTCTCTCTCTCTCTCTCTCTCTCTCTCTCTCTCTCTCTCTCTCTCTCTCTCTCTCTCTCTCTCTCTCTCTCTCTCTCTCTCTCTCTCTCTCTCTCTCTCTCTCTCTCTCTCTCTCTCTCTCTCTAAAACCAGTCAGCCCATTCCATCTTTCCTTTCATCCTCTGACGTATCACTTCTTCCATTCTTTCATCCTCTTCTTTTCCATCCCTCCATCCCACTCACGCTTTACCTTTCCTTTCATCTTTTTCTGATCAGTTACCCTTCCCGTCTTTCTTCCTTTCCTCTAATATTTCCCTCATCCTATCTCCGTGCTTCCCCTATAATCCTTCCCTTCCTCCGCCCTTCCTTCATCCATTTTTCACCAGTCAACTATCCCCTCTTCTTCGATCCTTATTATCTAGCACTACCTCCATCCCCTTTCCTCCTCTAACCACAATTCCTTCTTCCTTCGCCCTTCCCTTCATCCTTTTCCCACCAGTCAACCATCCCCGTTCCCTCCTTCTCTAGCATATCCATCCCACCTCCGTCCCATTTCCTTCTCCATCCACAATCCCTCCTTCCCTTCCTCACCATCCAGCACCCTATCCTATCTTCCCTTCACAGTTTCCCTCCGGCACTATCCTCTCTCCCTCTCCCTCCCATCCTCCCTCAGCCCCTCTCCCCCTCCCTCTCCCTCTCTCCCTCCCTCACACCCACTCAACAGACGTGGCAAATTTTCAAGTGAGCAATACAAAAGAAGATGGGAAGTGAATTTTCTCCCCATGAATTTGAGTGATGGATTTCCGAATTTACGCGGTGCCTGTTTGCATTTGAAAGAGGCTGCGGACTGGGAATGGAATCACAATATGGAGAGAGAGAAGCATAGGGCACCTCACTCCATAGACGGTGGATGCCTGCACGAGTGAAGGAAGAGGAGCAGGAGGAGGAGGAGGAGGAGGAGGAGGAGGAGGAGAATGTCGAGCAGGAGGAGGAAGGGGAGAAGCCGGAAGAGGAGAGTTTTAAAAGTAGTAAAATACGTAGGAATAGTAACAACATAAGGAGTCTACAGTAGCCCTCTCAGGCGGTCTACACAGGAGTTTTCTATTAATTTATTGCCATTTATCCTGTAAGATGTGAATGTAGGGCAAAGGGAAACTCGATGGAATGCGGACGGGAACAGTTTGCAGAAAGATAGCGTTTACCCAAAAGGAATATGCTTGGAAGAATGATTAGTATGAATAAAGGAGAGGAGAAGGGTAAGAGAAGGAGGGAGGAGGCAGAAGGAGGAAGAGGAAGAGAGGATGGAGAAGAAAACCAAAGCTGTCTAATCACTTGGGGTTTATGGTGAATCATTCTTTTCTTTCTCTCTCTCTTTCTTTCTTTCTTTCTTTCTTTCTTTCTTTTTCTCTCACACTCATTTTTCTTTGTTTCTTTTTATCTTTCTTACCTTATCTGTTTTCTTCTTTCCTTCTTCTTCACCTTCCCTTTCATTCTTAAATCATTCTTTAACTTTCATTCCTTCCTTTCTACTTCCTTCTTTCTTCTTCCCTTCCTATCTTATTTCGTTCATTCCTTCTATCCTCCCCCTCTGCTTCTTTCCTTCTTTCTTTCTTTCTTTCTTTTCTTTTTTTCTTCCATCTTCATTTCTTCCTTTCTTTCCTTCTCTTCTTTCCTTCCTTCTTTCTTTCCTTCCTTCCTTTCTTCATTCCTTCTGTCTTTCCCGGCACTCTCTCTCTCTCTCTCTCTCTCTCTCTCTCTCTCTCTCTCTCTCTCTCTCGCTCCGCCTTTAATATCGTAATGCTGTTGTTGTTCCTGGTGCTGGATGGCGTGCGGTGCTTTCCTTAGTCAGCTGCTTTGCGCCATAAAATTTTTAATGTTCCTCTCGTCTTGTCATCATGTATCACTTCATACTCAGCATTCATTATGGCGGCGGTGTGTGTGTGTGTGTGTGTGTGTGTGTAGCTGTCCCCCCCCCCCCCCCACCCCCGCCACCACCCCACCGTTGCCAGATTATCGTACTCATAACATTGTATTTACCGGTTTCTGACGCCTAACTATTGCCAAGAAACATCAGGAATTAACTATTTTAACGATAATTATAAGTGAATCTCCTCATTGGGGTCCACGAGACAGTTTTTGGGCCGGAAGTCGGTAAATATAACAGGCTGAGTAAGACAATCTGGCATAGTTGCACCGCCCACTCATCGGAAGCGAACCACCCAAGTCTACGCCACAAGAACCAGGAACCCTCGGCTGCCACTCACGCGTTTTCATTCATTCATTCCATCTTTCTTCCTCTCCTCCATTCTTCCCTCCCTGCTTTCCTTCCTTCCTTCCTTCCTTTCTTTCTTGCTTTTTATTACCTTTCTTTCGTTCTTTATTTTTTATTCTTTCATTCCTTTCCTCCATCCTTCATTTTTTCTTTACCTCCATCCTTCCTCCTTTTCTTTCCTTCAGTTTATTCCTTCAGTCTCTTCCTCCTTCCTTTCTTCGTTTCTTCCTTCCTTTCTTTTCTCCCTTCCCAACTTCCCTCCGTACTTTCCTCTTTCCTTCCTTCCTCTCTCTCTCTCTCTCTCTCTCTCTCTCTCTCTCTCTCTCTCTCTCTCTCTCTCTCTCTCTCTCTCTCTCTCTCTCTCTCTCTCAAGAACACACGAGTCAAAACATTATTATCTTTCAACACACATTTTTCCTTCAATCAACACAGTCTTCCAACAGCTTCCTCATCAATTCTCGCTCTCTCCCTCTTTCCCTCTTTCCCATCCCTTCTCCTCCTTCATCTCCCTCCATCCGCGCCTCCTTCGCTCTTTCCTTGTCCTATAACGCCTCATCCCGGCTGTTTAATTAGATATTTCGGACAGAGGTGGTGAAAGCGAGGC
>NC_066547.1:903467-905967 GCF_024679095.1 Eriocheir sinensis | reverse complement strand
GGATCACCGCGGCTGCCCGGCTCATACCCGCCCGCCGTGTTTTCTTTTTCTCTTTATACCTCGCCTGCATTTTTGTGTCCCATATATTTCTTCATAAAAAGGCTCCCCAGGACACTGCTTCACATAATTTGTTTTATCTTTGTTATTTTTTGCTTAAAATCTTCATTGCACATCAAAACGCCATGGTGTAAATGATGTTTGTCGTTCAAATATACTTCTTTAAAAACTAGAGAACGAAATAATCTTCTAAATACGATTGTTTTTTATAAGAAAAATGAATAGACAAAATTTCCTACATGGCTGCATAGGACGGAACGCAACACTGATTTGATGAGGCAAATCAGGGAGTCACGGGCACTACTGACAAACACGGAAGGTTTGTTTACAAGTAGAGACAGACGGAGGGAGGCAAAAAAAATTTCATGGTGATCAGAGTGAGTGAATGATGATAATGAACACACTCCTGCAGAGCCGTGGGATATACTTTCTTAACATATCATCATCATCATTATCGTCAACATCCTCATCTAAATGGGCTATGAAACTGGGCAAATTTTCCGTGGATCTTCAGTCAAACCACGATTTCCGCTGGCGTGGTTCTCATATTTCCGTGGTTTTCTGACGTGTGCACGATCTTCCAAAGCTACGGTAGATTTCACCGAAGGACGACGGTATTACTCACCATCATCATCAGCAGCAATAACAAGAAACAAATGAGAACCACGCCATTGGAAATCGTGGTTTGACTGATGATCCACGGAAGATTTGCCCAGTGTAATAGCCCCTTTAAGCATCTACTAATCCATCGTCAATCACCACAGAAAAAGGCTATTCCCAACGTTCTCCACCTTTTTTGTCCGATGTTATTGTACCCCATACTGCTACGGCAATTGCTCTAATATCGCATTCCCAACTGACTTTCTGTTTGCCATGACATATTTCTGTATTCCCACTCTGTTACTAAAGTTGCTAAAGGTGGGTGGAAAGGCCCTCACAAAGACCGACTGCGAAATCATTCAGAAAGACCTCAATCACATTATCGAATGGTCGGAAAAATGGCAAATGTCCTTCAATGTTGACAAATGCAAAGTCATGCACATTGGGTCCAGAAATAATAACCACACATACATTATGAATGGGAAACCTCTGCAGGCGATGCAGGAGGAAAAGGATCTTGGAGTCACTATCAGCATTGACCTGAAACACGCGAATCACTGTAAAAAAGCATATAACAAAGCCAACACTCAGGTTCATAGAAAGGAACTTCGAGTGTAAAACGCCAGACGTGATGCTGTCCTTGTATAATTCCATGGTAAGACCGCACCTCGCGTATGCAGTACAGTTTTGGTCTCCTAATTACAGAAAGGCCATTGTTTTACTGGAAAGGATTCAACGACGCGCCACGAAGGTGATTCCAACCTTATGGGCCCAACCGTAAGAGGAACGACTCAAGCGACTCAATCTCTTTACTTAGGAGAAAAGACGTCTACGAGGGGATATGATTCAAGTCTTCAAGTACCTGAAAAAGTTCAATAACGTCGATTACTCCAAATTCTTTGAACTGCAAACCAACTCAAGAACTAGAAATAACGGTTTACCCATTCAGTCGAGTCGGTGTAACACAGACATTGGAAGGAGTTTCTTTTCAAACCGAGTCATCCGCCACTGGAACAATCTTCCCTCAGAAGTAGTAAATGCGAATACTATCAACTCCTTCAAATATAGAATCGACCGTCATTTCGATGCGTCGGGAGTAAACTGAATATCAAGGTGCTTTCATCTGCTCCTCAAGCCCCAAGTGGCTGTCGAGCAGATTAAATCACCAAAGCGGGCGACCTCGTAATGAGCCAATAGGCTTTCTGTTGCCTGCATTTCCATGTTTCCATGTAATTATATAGTTCAACCCAAGTAAATATATAATCTCCCCAAGCCAATATTCTGTTCTACCCAAGTTACTTTATAATCTCCCCAAGCCGTTATCCTGTTCTTAATTGCCATTTGAATATCTTGAACCTTTGTCTGATCCCAAACCTCTAATCTCGTCCATGTGTTGAAAATTTTGAGCAGAGGGAAGCAGGCAAGTATTTGATGGTACTTCTCTCTCTCTCTCTCTCTCTCTCTCTCTCTCTCTCTCTCTCTCTCTCTCTCTCTCTCTCTCTCTCTCTCTCTCTCTCTCTCTCTCTCTCTCTCTCTCTCTCTCTCTCGTGATATGCTTAAAAGTCAGGGTTTTAAAAGTGCAGGAAGGCGGGGCGGTGAAATATTGCAAAACAACTCTTCCCCCCTCCCCCCTACACACACACACACACACACACACACACACACACACACACACACACACTCACAATTATGTCGATTCTGATGCAAATGCCCACACCACTGAAGCTGGACCGACGAAGCCTCACTCCTGCCAGTCGACTCCAACACTCGCGCTGACAAAAGAAAATCGCCAACAAAAGAAAGATATCAAGAGGACAATAACCGTACAACAAAGAACATATTG
>NC_066547.1:893467-900967 GCF_024679095.1 Eriocheir sinensis | reverse complement strand
AAAGAATGGTAAGGAGAAAAGAAGAGGATAAGGGTGGGTGGTGGAGGGGACGGGTGAAAAGGATGGCAGAGGAATGAACAGCGACGGGAGAAGAGGAGGGAGAGGGTTACAAGCAAAGGACAAGGATAGGGAATGAAGAGATGAAGAAATATGAAGGATAGGAAGAAAAATGGAGATGAGGGAAGACGGAGGAAAGAAATGAAAACGAACAAGGAGAATGAGAAAATAAAAAAAAAGTTGTATGGGAAGAAATAAGGAGAATATAATAGAAATTCTGACGACATTGATGAGGTAAGACAGAAAAGAAAAAAAGTCCGGAAAAAAAGGAAAAAAAAAAATAGAAAGAAAACATAGAGGGAAGGAACGAGAAAAGAAAGAAAT
Source organism: Eriocheir sinensis (assembly GCF_024679095.1). Taxonomy (NCBI): domain Eukaryota; kingdom Metazoa; phylum Arthropoda; class Malacostraca; order Decapoda; family Varunidae; genus Eriocheir; species Eriocheir sinensis. Next base: position 900,586 of record NC_066547.1, on the reverse strand, counting down.
ATATGTAGGAAGGAAAAAAAGCGGAGGAGAAGTAAAGTATTAAAAAAAGAAGGAAGATAGGATAAAGCAAAGAAGGGTGGAATAATGGAAATAATGAAATAAATAAAGTACAATCAAGCAAAAGAAACAAGAAAAAGAAAGAAGGGAAATACTAAATGTGAAGAAATGTAAATGAAAGAAGGAAATAGAGGCGATGCTGGAGAGATAAAGTTAAATAAATAAATAAAAAAGATGAATGAGGAAATCGGAGATGAAGGATATGCAAGGATACACAAGGATACAAGGATACCAGAGGAGACTTCAAGACACCGCTCGCTCAAGAGATTATATGTCTACTGAGAACAAGTTATTTAGCATCTCCACTTTCTTTCTATAAACATATCTAACCTCCATTTAGAATACGCTCTCTCTCTCTCTCTCTCTCTCTCTCTCTCTCTCTCTCTCTCTTCTAAGTATAAAAAAAACTGACAAAGAAAGAGGAACAAGGAAATTATGTTACTTAGTAAGGCAAGAATAAAGTTTAAGAAATATGAGAGAGAGAGAGAGAGAGAGAGAGAGAGAGAGAGAGAGAGAGAGAGAGAGAGAGAGAGAGAGAGAGAGAGAGAGAGAGAGAGAGAGAGAGAGAGAGTTGTGTTTGTCTTCAGAGATATGTCATAATTTATTGCCCGCCTCTCGTCTGTGGTCATTGCTCGTGTGTGTGTGTGTGTGTGTGTGTGTGTGTGTGTGTGTGTGTGTGTGTCTCTCTCTCTCTCTCTCTCTCTCTCTCTCTCTCTCTCTCTCTCTCTCTCTCTCTCTCTCTCTCTCTCTCTCTCTCTCTCTGAGTGTGTGTGTGTGTGTGTGTGTGTGTGTGTGTGTGTGTGTGTGTGTGTGTGTGTGTGTGAGTGTATCTCACTTTGTTTCTCTCTTTTAAGTGCACACACACACACACACACACACACACAACTTCCCTCACTATGCCAACGCATTTTGTGTTTATTGATTCACCATCTGTATATTTATGTTTTGTTCATATGTCAGGCGAGTGTCTTTACTTTCCAGTAATTACGTTTGGTCTGCTAATATTTATATCCTGTCATTAAAGGTTCTTCGTTTGACTCAACATCCTCAGCTTAAAATTTATCACTGCTTCCCTGTTGGTCTTACTGGCCTCCCTGCCTTCCCCTTACACACACACACACACACACACACACACACTGCGCTGGCGCTGCGCTGCCAGGCTTCACGGCGGCTCGAGCCCGCTCAGGCCGGATTCTTTCCGTTGACAAGGAGTGGTTACTGTCCCCCCTTGAGCAAGGGGGATGGGGTGTGTGGTGTGTGAGGTCCTGGCAGTACCCAGAGATCGACGATAAAGAGCACTTGCTCATGTCGGGAGGGTACCTGCTGGCGATTGCGAGTCCAGCACGTGATCAGGCCGTGGTGAGTTACACACACACACACACACACACACACACACACACACACACACAAACACACCATTATATACACATTCTGTCTGTCTGTCTCTGTCTGCGGGTTCCTATAAATCTGTTTGTGTGCCTGTCTCTCTCTGTCTATGCATATTCGTTTGACTGTCAGCCGGTCTCTGTCTGTCTCTCTTTATTTCTCTGTCAGGGAGTCTGTGTCTCTGCATGTTTATTTTTTCCTGTTTCTTCTGACAAACACACAGACAGACAGAAAACAAGGGGACTGACTGTCTACCTATTTTTTGCCTGTCTGTCTCTGTTTCTGTCTGTCTGTCTGTCTGTATATCCGCTTGTCTCTGTCTCTCAGTCAGTCTCTGTCTGTCTGTGTATCTGTCTCTGTTTATGTCTGTCTGTCGGTATATCCGTTTGTCTGTCTCTCAGTCAATTTCTGTCTGTCAGCGTGACTCTCTCTCCATGTTTATATTTTTTTATTTTTCCTTCCCTCCAGAATTTCCCATTTTTTATTTTTAACTTTGTAGATTTTTTCTCTTTCCTCTAAGCTATATATAACCTTTCCCCTTTATCCTCAGAGCTCTCCACAGTTTTTTCTTTTCTTCCTTTCTGCAATTTTCCTCGTTTCTCATCAAACTCTAGAATTTGCCCCTTTCTCTTAGCTTTCTAAAATTTTCCTCTATATCTTCCTCAGTTTGTCGAAAGATCCCTACTTTTCCTCCTTTCCCCTTTTATGATCTTCCTAACTTAAAAAATAAGTTGCCCTTTTTCGCCTTCATTCCTTAAATTTTCCACTTTCTTCTCAATTTCTAGAAATTTCCACTCGGCTCTCCAACCTTTTTCGAACTTTCCGTTTCAACTTTACTTATTTCAGGTTTTCCCTTTAATACCTACGCTGTTTTCATCAGTTGTCGAAGCGTCGGATCTTTTTTTTATTAATTAGGCTTCCTCTGATTGTGAGTAAGTTCTTTTATTCTCAGTTGATACTATATCGGTTACACCTTATATTATCTTAATTTTACTGTCTGTCTGTCTGTCTGTCTGTGTCTGTCTGTCTGTCTGTATGCATATCTGTCTGTCTGTCTGTCCGTCTCTCTCTCTCTCTCTCTCTCTCTCTCTCTCTGTCTGTCTGTCTGTCTGTCTGTCTGTCTGTCTGTCTGTCTGTCTGTCTGTCTGTCTGTCTGTCTGTCTGTCTGTCTGTCTGTCTGTCTGTCTGTCTGTCTGTCTGTCTCTCTCTCTCTCTCTCTCTCTCTCTCTCTCTCTCTCTCTCTCTCTCTCTCTCTCTCTCTCTCTCTCTCTCTCTCTCTCTCTCTCTCTCTCTCTCCTCTCTCTCTCTTCCTCCATCTCGGTTGCCCTTCCCCGAGGACCGGAAATGCTGGATCCGGACACAAGAGATAAACGCATCGAGGAAATTGGCAGCCATAATTTTCAAGTTGGAAAGAGTTTGGTGCAGGGCGCCTCGGTCAGGATATGGCTGGGTTTTATCACCCCACTGAGCTAAACTTTGAAAGCAAATATGTGGCTGGATGACGCATTAGTAGGTGTGTGGGGTCAGGGGGGGAGCGGGAAGGAAAGGAGGGAGTGGGGGCGAAAGGAATGGATGAGAGGTGGATGCAGGGAGGAACGGGTAGAAAAGTATGACGAGAAAGTGAAGGAAATGTACGAAAAAGAAAAACATATTAGAGATCATAAAAAAAAGACTACTTATTTGCTTGTCATGAGAGCCACAGCCACGCGCAGCTTATGCTCCCAACTTTATCTTTACCTATCATTATAATTTCTGTAGCCTGTTTTACTGCCTATTTGAGTGGCAACAAAGGAGTATATTTTTTCATATTTCTTCAGTGTTGAGGTGATTGTTTAGCTTTAGTTCCAGATTTCGTGATATCTTTTGGTTGAATAAATGTCAACATATTCATGATATATATCTATCTGTTTATCTATTTATCTAGCTATGTACTTATTTGTCTCCCCTATCTCTTCATATACACTGATACTGTGTGCGACATCTGTATTTTAAAACATAACTGGTTGCTGTCAACAAAAGAATGTCTCCACTCTTGTATTCAAAGGGAATTAATTTTTGATCCTTCAGTTACTGACGTGTTTTTCGTGTGCCATTCGTCATCACTCAGAATGATTTCCAGTTTGACTGACTGATCGGTCAGTTGATTTGGAGCACACGCTCACTTCTATTCAACGGGCTTTCTAACCCTGCACCCCTCTGATGTTCCCTCTTCTTATTTTTCTTTCTGGTTCCTACTTGTTTTCCCCCTTCTCGTGGGCGACAACAGACAAACTGACGCACAGAAACAAGCCAGCCTCCAAACCGTTTGTAATTCTCCCCACTAAGAAAATAGATTACAAGTTATTTCACGTTTAATAGACTTGGATTCTCCCTTAGGCGCTTCGCACTTTATTATTTTTACACATCAAAATGAAAACCTTAATTTTACGATTCACAACGGCGTAAAATCCTCGCTGCTCCGAAGAAATGATGGCAGACCGAGATGGGAGAATTTCAGATCGCAAGGGACGTAAGCGGGGGTGATTTAGGTCCAGAGAACAACGACCTTTACTGCCTCTTGCCTTATCACCCCACGGGCGGCCTCAAACAGTCGCACGCTTAGGTCGTGGATGTTACGGTCTTAGTTATATTGTTATAAAACATGATGGGGGAGCAACGCGCAGGCATGTTAAGTTACGAGATGTTGTTCTTGGAAATTGCCAAAATATTCTCAGAAGAAAAACAGAAAGGATGACTTAGAAAACTTGGAGTTATGACACGTCGTGCCTCCGCTGACGACTCGATGAGGGGAGCCGCTCGCCCGGGCCTCCCCTCAGCCCCCTCCTGCGCCCCTCCCCGCCACACTCCGTCTTTGAAAAACTGAGTTTGTGGAAGAACTGAGTGTGTGCGGGCGAACCCCAGCGAAGACTTGTGGGTTGGGAATGTAAGGAAATGAGGAAGCCGGATGAGAACACACACACACACACACACACACACACACACATGAATTTTATTATGTATAAAATATAAAAAAACACAGAATGGTGAGGAACTGTGGTGACTTTGGAATTGTGTGTACTTTAGAGAACAAGGAAACCACTGTAGTGAGGGACAGGATAAAAGGGAGGGAAAATATTTTGGATAGGGCATGCTGTGAGAGGGTTTTGGATAGGGGATGCTGGATAGGTTATTCTGTGGGAAAGATTGGTGTGCGAAGGAGCTGCCAGACGGAGAAGAGGCTGCGAGGGAAAGGCTGAAAATGGGGGAAGAGAATGGAGAACAGTAGATACCATATTTGGGAGAGCAACGCGTGATAGAGGTGAGCGTGAGCTTAAAATGAAAAACAAAACGTGTGTGTGTGTGTGTGTGTGTGTGTGTGTGTGTGTGTGTGTGTGTGTGTGTGTATTAGGTGGAGCTCACAAAGACGAAATAATATAGTTCTTTCTGGTGTTTGTATAAAGAAATTAACAACAAACGCCTAAAAAATACTAAGAGCAACGCGCATCAAAGTGAATTGTTAACTAAGCCAAGTTCAAAGAAACAAACGTCCTCGAGCCATCTTCGCCCTATGCCTCTCTATTCCCCCTTTCCTTCCTTTCTCTTCTCCTCCTCGTAATGTGTATCGACTCGACTTAACTCCATATTGACGTGTGCTCCCAAGGGTCGGCGGCGGTGCTGGAGCAGAAGCGAAGTAATGATGAAAATTCGAGTCGGCTCCTCGCATCTCTCGGCGACGCGAAGAAAAGCATGAAATAAGCAAGGCCTCGTTAAGCCGCCTCGTTTTCGTTGCCGATTTTTTTTTCAGTGTTAATGCACGAGTTTCCTTTCCATTAACAGTACTATACATTAGGGTCTACCTAACCTTCAGTTACTTCTTAATTTACATTTTCATCAATTACTGTACGTTATGAGTTGGGCCGATTCTACACTTAACTTCTTACTGACTAATTTATACTTACACACACACACACACACACACACACACACACACACAATATATATATATATATATATATATATATATATATATATATATATATATATATATATATATATATATATATATATATATATATATATATATATATATTACGTGGTTTAGCTCTGGGCTCTTTACTTTGGGATGAGCATCAAAATGTTAGAATTTGTGCAGAGAGGATGAAAAAATGATTCATCGGTCGAGATTAGCCATACAATAGCAGAATTAAACATATAATTTTGCTCACCCTAGAGAAGAGAAGTGTGCCAGGAGACTTGATCGAGGTTTATAAATGGGAGAAGGGTTTTGATACAATTTTTTTTTTGTACAACAGAGGACACGGCTCAAGGGCAAGAAAAAGGGTACAAAAAAAAAGCCCGCTACTCGCCGCTCCTATAAAAGATAAAAGGAAAGAGTGGCCAAAAGAAAGGTCTATTTCGGGTGGAGAGGTGTCTTGATACACTCTTCTTGAAAGAGGTCAAATTATAGGCAGGAGGAAATACAGACGAAGGAAGGCTAATCCAGAGTTTACCAGTGAAGAGGATGAAAGAATGAAGATGCTGGTTAACTCTTGCATAAGGGGTTTCGACAGTATAGTGATGAGCATGAGTAGAAAGTCGTGTGCAGCGGGGACGCGGGAGGTGGGAGGGGGGGGGCATGCAGTTAGTAAGTTCGGAAGAGCAGTCAGCATGAAAATATCGATAGAAGATAGAAAGAGAGGCAACATGGCGGCGGAATTTACGAGGTAGAAGACTATCAGTAAGAGGAGGAGAGCTGACGAGACGAAGAGCCTTAGACTCCACTCTGACCAGGAGAGCTGTGTGAGTGGAGCCCCCCACACGTGAGATGCATACTCCAAACGAGGGCGGACGAGGTCCCTATAAATGGAAAGTATCTGTGCGGGGGAGAAGAACCGGCGGAGACGGTACAGAACGCCCAGCCTCGAGGAAGCTGATTTAGTAAGAGAAGAGATATGAAGTTTCCAGTTGAGATTTTGAGTTAAGGATAGACCGAGGATGTTTAGTATTGAAGAAGGTGATAGCTGAGTGTTGTCGAAGAATAGGGATAGTTGTTTGGAAGATTGTGTCGAGTGGATAGGTGGAGAAACTGTTTTTCAGGCGTTGGACACCAGGTTCTTCTTGCCCCAATCGGAAATAATAGAAAGGTCTGAGACTAAGCGTTCTGCAGCCTCCAGCCTGGAATCATTTAGTTCCTGTTGGGTGGGTCTTCTATTAAAATAAGTTGAGTAATGCAGAGAAGTCAATACGACAAATTCTTTAAAAAAAATGCTAAGATAAGATCGTGGGTAGGGAGATTAGGAGGGATTGGCTATACAGCAGCTACCTTATATATGCCTGACAGTCTCTTGCAGATTTCTTATATTATGCGTGCGTGTGTGCATGCCCGTGTGTGTGTAATAATAATATAAAAAAATAATGATAATAAAAATAATAATAATAATAATAATAATAATAATAATAATAATAATAATAATAATAATAATAATAATAATAATAATAATAATAATAATAATAATAATAATAATAATAATAATAATAACTACTGCTCCTCTCTAGTCTCTCTCTCTCTCTCTCTCTCTCTCTCTCTCTCTCTCTCTCTCTCTCTCTTTTTCTCTTTCAATTTTTCCTTATCTCACACTTTCCTTCCCCTTTGCACCCCTTAGCGCCTTTCTGAACTCTCTCCCTCCCCGAAGAATG
>NC_066547.1:880967-888467 GCF_024679095.1 Eriocheir sinensis | reverse complement strand
GTGACTCACAGTGGTGAAAGGGGGTTCTAAGCTGTGTTAATGTGACTCACAGTGGTGGAAGGGGTTCTAAGCTGTGTTAGTGTGACTCACAGTGGTGGAAGGGGTTCTAAGCTGTGTTAGTGTGACTCACAGTGGTGAAAGGGGGTTCTAAGCTGTGTTAGTGTGACTCACAGTGGTGGAAGGGGGTTCTAAGCTGTGTTAGTGTGACTCACAGTGGTGGAAGGGGGTTCTAAGCTGTGTTAGTGTGACTCACAGTGGTGAAAGGGGGTTCTAGGCTGTGTTAATGTGACTCAAAGTGGTGGAAGGGGGTTCTAAGCTGTGTTAGTGTGACTCACAGTGGTGGAAGGGGGTTCTAAGCTGTGTTAGTGTGACTCACAGTGGTGGAAGGGGATTCTAAGCTGTGTTAGTGAGACTCACAGTGGTGGAAGGGGTTCTAAGCTGTGTTACTGCGACTCACAGTGGTGGAAGAGGGTTCTAAGCTGTGTTAGTGTGACTCACAGCGGTGGAAGGGGTTCTAAGATGTGTTAATGTGCCTCACAGTGGTGGAAGGTGGTTCTAAGCTGTTAGTGTGACTCACAGTGGTGGAAGGGGGTTCTAAGATGTGTTAATGTGACTCACAGTGGTGAAGGGGGTTCTAAGTTGTGTTAGTGTGACTCACAGTGGTGGAAGGGGTTTTAAGCTGTGTTAGTGTGACTCACAGTGGTGGAAGTGGGTTCTAAGCTGTGTTAGTGTGACTCACAGTGGTGAAAGGGGGTTCTAAGCTGTGTTAATGTGACTCACAGTGGTGGAAGGGGTTCTAAGCTGTGTTAGTGTGACTCACAGTGGTGGAAGGGGATTCTAAGCTGTGTTAGTGTGACTCACAGTGGTGGAAGGGGTTCTAAGCTGTGTTAGTGTGACTCACAGTGGTGGAAGAGGGTTCTAAGCTGTGTTAGTGTGATTCACAGCGGTGGAAGGGGTTCTAAGCTGTGTTAGTGTGACTCACAGTAGTGAAAGGGGTTCTAAGCTGTGTTAGTGTGACTCACAGTGGTGGAAGGGGGTTCTAAGCTGTGTTAGTGTGATTCACAGCGGTGGAAGGGGTTCTAAGCTGTGTTAATGTGCCTCACAGTGGTGGAAGGTGGTTCTAAGCTGTTAGCGTGACTCACAGTGGTGGAAGAGGGTTCTAAGTTGTGTTAATGTGACTCACAGTGGTGGAAGAGGGTTCTAAGTTGTGTTAATGTGACTCACAGTGGTGGAAGAGGGTTCTAAGTTGTGTTAATGTGACTCACAGTGGTGGAAGAGGGTTCTAAGTTGTGTTAATGTGACTCACAGTGGTGGAAGAGGGTTCTAAGTTGTGTTAATGTGACTCACAGTGGTGGAAGGGGGTTCTAAGTTGTGTTAATGTGACTCACAGTGGTGGAAGGGGGTTCTAAGCTGTTAGCGTGACTTACAGTGGTGGAAGAGGGTTCTAAGTTGTGTTAATGTGACTCACAGTGGTGGAAGGGGGCTCTAAGCTGTGTTAGTGTGACTCACAGTGGTAGAAGGGGGTTCTAAGCTGTGTTAGTGTGACTCACAGTTGTGGAAGGGGTTCTAAGCTGTGTTAATTAATGTGACTCACAGTGGTGGAAGGGGGTTCTAAGTTGTGTTAGTATTACTCACAGTGGTGGAAGGGGGTTCTAAGCTGTGTTAGTGTGACTCACAGTGGTAGAAGAGGGTTCTAAGCTGTGTTAGTGTGACTCACAGTGGTGGAAGGGGTTCTAAGCTCTGTTAATTAATGTGACTCACAATGGTGGAAGGGGGTTCTAAGCTGTGTTAATGTGACTCACAGTGATGGAAGAGGGTTCTAAGCTGTGTTATTGTGACTCACAGTGGTGGAAGGGGGTTCTAAGCTGTGTTATTGTGACTCACAGTGGTGGAAGGGGGTTCTAAGCTGTGTTAATGTGACTCACAGTGGTGGAAGAAGGTTCTAAGCTGTGTTAGTGTGACTTGCAGTGGTGGAAGAGGGTTCTAAGCTGTGTTAGTGTAACTCACAGTGGTGGAAGGGGGTTCTAAGCTGTGTTAGTGTGACTCACAGTGATAGAAGGGGGTTCGAAGCTGTGTTAGTGTGGCTCACAGTGATGAAAGGGGGTTCTAAGCTGTGTTAGTGTGACTCACAGTGGTGGAAGGGGTTCTAAGCTGTGTTAATCAAAGTGATTCACAGTGGTGGAAGGGGGTTCTAAGTTGTGTTAGTGTGACTCACAGTGGTGGAAGGGGGTTCTAAGCTGTGTTAGTGTGACTCACAGTGGTAGAAGGGGGTTCTAAGCTGTGTTAGTGTGACTCACAGTGGTGGAAGGGGTTCTAAGCTGTGTTAATTAATGTGACTCACAGTGGTGGAAGGGGGTTCTAAGCTATGTTAGTGTGACTCACAGTGATGGAAGAGGGTTCTAAGCTGTGTTAGAGTGACTCACAGTGGTGGAAGGGGGTTCTAAGCTGTGTTAATGTGACTCACAGTGGTGGAAGAGGGTTCTAATCTGTGTTAGTGTGACTCACAGTGGTGGAAGAGGGTTCTAAGCTGTGTTAGTGTGACTCACAGTGGTGGAAGGGGGTTCTAAGCTGTGTTAGTGTGACTCACAGTGATGGAAGGGGGTTCTAAGCTGTGTCAGTGTGGCTCACAGTGATGGAAGGGGGTTCTAAGCTGTGTTAGTGTGACTCACAGTGGTGGAAGGGGGTTCTAAGCTGTGTTAGTGTGACTCACAGTGGTGGAAGGGGGTTCTAAGCTGTGTTAGTGTGACTCACAGTGTTGGAAGGGGGTTCTAAGCTGTGTTAGTGTGACTCACAGTGGTGGAAGGGGGTTCTAAGCTGTGTTAATGTGAGTCACAGTGGTGGAAGGGGGTTCTAAGCTGTGTTAGTGTGACTCACATTGATGGAAAGGGGTTCTAAGCTGTGTTAGTGTGACTCACAGTGGTGGAAGGGGGTTCTAAGCTGTGTTAGTGTGACTCACAGTGGTGGAAGGGGGTTCTAAGCCGTGTTAGTGTGACTCACAGTGGTGGAAGGGGGTTCTAAGCCGTGTTAGTGTGACTCACAGTGGTGGAAGGGGGTTCTAAGCTGTGTTAGTGTGACTCACAGTGGTGGAAGGGGGTTCTAAGTCGTGCTAGTGTGGCTTACAGTGGTGGAAGGGGGTTCTAAGCCGTGTTAGTGTGACTCACAGTGGTGGAAGGGGGTTCTAAGCCGTGTTAGTGTGACTCACAGTGGTGGAAGGGGGTTCTAGGCTGTGTTAGTGTGACTCACATTGATGGAAAGGGGTTCTAAGCCGTGTTAGTGTGACTCACAGTGGTGGAAGGGGGTTCTAAGCCGTGTTAGTGTGACTCACAGTGGTGGAAGGGGGTTCTAAGCCGTGTTAGTGTGACTCACAGTGGTGGAAGGGGGTTCTAAGCCGTGTTAGTGTGACTCACAGTAGTGGAAGGGGGTTCTAAGCTGTGTTAGTGTCATAAGAGAGGCCCCAAAGATGAATTAAGTAATTATAGACCAATATCCTTACTAAATGTTTTTTCTAAGATCTTTGAAAAAGTAATGAAAAAATTCCTCATAAATTTTCTTGAAACTAAAAACATACTTAATCCAAGTCAGTTTGGTTTTCGTCGCGGTCTAAACACTTTCGATGCCTTGAGAACTTATTCAGAAAAAATCTGTAACACTTTAGATAATAAACAGTCATTATTAAGCATCTTTGTTGACTTCATCAAAGCTTTTGATACAGTCAGATACGATATATTATTACGTAAGTTGTATTACTATGGAATTAGAGGTATTATTCATGACTGGTTTCAGGATTACTTATCCCTCAGAACTCAATCAACCAAATTCCACACTTGTCTATCTGCATCTCTACCTATTCAATACGGTGTTCCACAGGGCAGTGTCTTAGGTCCAGTTGTTTCTCTTATATATAAATGATATTACTTACATATTTACAAACCTTAAAACAATCCTTTTCGCAGATGACTCAACCTTAAATATTACTGGTGAAAATCCTACTGACATGATACATACTGCAAACACTGACCTACAAATCTTTCATAAATGGTGTCTGAGTAATAGATTAACAGTAAACTTAAACAAAACATTTTATATGGTATTTACTAATAGGTCACCATCAGTGCTTCCGTCCCTATTTTTTTCCCATGACATTATAAGCAGAACTAATAAACATACATTATTAGGAATAACGTATGATGATACCATGACCTTTAAGCATCACGTAACAAACCATATCCTTAAATTGTCCAGGCTAGTATCTCTGTTATATCAAATTAAAGAATTAATGCCCACCACACATGAGTATGCATCTCATGTGTGGGGGGGCTCCACTCACACAGCTCTTCTGGACAGAGTGGAGGCTAAGGCTCTTCGTCTCATCAGCTCTCCTCCTCATACTGATAGTCTTCTACCTCTTAAATTCAGCCGCAATGTTGCCTCTCTTTCTATCTTCTATCGATATTTCCACGCTGACTGCTCTTCTGAACTTGCTAACTGCATGCCTCTCCCCCTCCCGCGGCCCCACTGCACTCGACTTTCTACTCATGCTCATCCCTATACTGTCCAAACCCCTTATGCAAGAGTTAACCAGCATCTTCACTCTTTCATCCCTCACGCTGGTAAACTCTGAAACAATCTTCCTTCATCTGTATTTCCTCCTGCCTACGACTTGAACTCTTTCAAGAGGAGGGTATCAGAACATCTCTCCTCTCGTATTTGACCTTGCTTTTGGACACCTCTTTTGTTTCTTTTTTAGGAGCAGCGAGTAGCGGGCTTTTTTTTTATTATTGTTTTCGTTTTTTGTGTGTGTGCCCTTGAGCTGCCTCCTTTGTTAAAAAAAAAATGATTTTTTGAAAATGTTATATAACGCACATGTCTTACCACACCTGTATTACTGTACACCTATCTGGTGCAACACCTACCCCACACACCTGTTACCTCTGTTTAGACTTCAAAAGAAAATAATAAGAATTATTACAAACAGTGACGACTTTGCCCTCACACAACCTCTCTTTAAAGAAACAAATTCCTTAAAACTTTTTTACATAAATAAGCAACAAATTGGTATTTACATGTATAAAAAGATCAAAAGTGAAACCTCCGTGTCCTTACAGCCACAACATACTTATTTCACCCGTACTCATGACAATATACGTACACCTTCTTCTTCTTCTTCTTCTTCTTCTTCTTCTTCTTCTTCTTCTTCTTCTTCTTCTTCTTCTTCTTCTTCTTCTTCTGCAGAAATACATCACACACACACACACACACACACTCTACAAAACAAGAACATCTGCATAAGTCAACACACGCATACGATTTGTCACTAAGTTTTTTTTACTTTGTTTGATATGGTTAGGAATTTAGGAAACAGTAGAGCTGGTTTTACTGTCGTACGCTCGTCCCCCTCCAAGACCTATTAGAATGGCCGCCATGCTCCGCGCTGTCTTCATTCCTCAAAGCATTGCAGGGTACATCCTACCTCCACAAGGTCTGTTGGGTCTAAATATCTATGTAAGTCTATGTAAATCTCTCTCTCTCTCTCTCTCTCTCTCTCTCTCTCTCTCTCTCTCTCTCTCTCTCTCTCTCTCTCTCTCTCTCTCTCTCTCTCTCTCTCTCTCTCTCTCTCTCTCTCTCTCTCTTTCGTAATATTTCGGGCACAGAAGAAATGTAGAGGAAACGAATATTGACCCCCGTTTGTTTGCCTACGAAGAACAAACACACAGCCACTCGCCACAAACGCTTCCGACCAATTAAATATGTAGGAGTAAACACGCCTCTTTGCAATCATCATCTCTTAGAAATAAGTTTTACGGCTCAGAAAGTTGCAAGATATGGTAGAGGGACGCAGGACGGGACATGCAGGCGGCGGAGGAAGTGTCATTACGGAGAGTGTTGTCAGTGAGGAGCAGGCACGCGTAGAGGTCTGAGTAGGACGTGAGAAGGGGTGTGAGGCGGATCTGAAGAGGATTAAGAAAAGTAGTTTGTGTATGCTAGAAAGGTTTGTATAGTGTATAACTTTGGTTTTATGGGACGAATAACTGAATTAAATAAAATGCCCTGTAAAGACATACTAAGGATAATAACGTTTCAGAACTACACTGAACCTTTTGGAAATAAGAAAAAGCGCGTCGGGAGGATGGAGTAGAAAAGCAGTACTTGTGGAGGGGCTTATAACAGTAATAAAAACTGTAAAGAGGCGCCAGAAGGACGTAACGTAGGACAAAGGGACTTTTTATGCATAACTTATGAAGTGTGAGAGGGAGAAAAGAAGGAAAAGGGGAGAGAGTAGCGAGAGCGGGAGGGAAAGAACAGAGGAACAAGGGAGAGGGGGATAGAGATAGAAGAGGGGGAGAAAGAGAGAGACGGAGGGAGGGTGGGGGAGGAAGAGGGGGAGAGGGAGAGAGATGGAGGGTGGAGGAAGGGGAGTAGACGGGAGACATCTGTGAGGAGTTTGACAAATCGCAACTGGATTCAACGGAGGGTCGCGGAAGGTTATCTTAGAGTCCTGGCCGGAGCTGGACTCGCCATACTTTGATGTTGACGTAATGGCTCTTAATGGACCACAATGGCGACGCCTTGATGGGTCACAGGACGCCACGAGGGACCACTAATGGGACCTCAGCGGGGAGAGATAATGCGAGCATTGACGACCTTGATAAACAACCTGAATATCCTAGATGAATTTTCCTAATTGGTCATGCCCGGAGGTCACGTTGGAGAAGGAGGAGGAGGTCACACGGAGCCTTGCAAGTCACGGGCTCATCTCGTCATGGCTGTATTTGATGCTTTTTGGAGGGAAGAGTGTAACAAGCGGGCGTGGCGGCGTTTCCTCGCGTTTATACGGCTTTGCTTCGCTGTCCGCGGAGATAAGACCAAAGTGAAGGTCTGTGTTGGAAATAAACTGAGGCTTCCCTCGTCATATTACATTGTTTGTTTTATATTCCTTTTCTCTAATTCTCTTTTCTCAATTCTCCTTGTGATCCACTGTTTATCATCATTGTTTCCCTTATTAAAAAAAAAAACAAGATTGTAATAATTAAATAATTAAACGAGAAAATAAACTTAAACTTAAATAAATACAAGAAACAAATATATAAAGTTCGAAATACACACACACAAAAAAAAACAGTGAAATAATATGTATGAATACATTCTAGGGAAGACAAGTGAAAAATATCTATCCATCTATCAATATATATCTATCTATCAATCTATCTATCTCTTTTTGGAAAACCTTTCAAAATACAAAGCGGGATGCCACTCTAAAAAAGGAGTTTTCCGCCACCAACGCCAGGGCTGCGTGCACCAGTGACTCTGCCTCGGCGAACACAGCACCACCTCCACCGTCGTCGGTCTGCTCACTCCCTTGTCATCCGTAGCTAATTCGGTCTCGTTACATGCCTGTCTTGTCTCACCTAGGCGGCATAATTAAGCGTCGTCCAATCCGTCTTCCCGCCTTGCCTAAACATCCTCTTATTCACGCGTCAGTCCGTCCTGTGGGTTTAGTTA
>NC_066547.1:810967-875967 GCF_024679095.1 Eriocheir sinensis | reverse complement strand
GAAAAGTGTAACTGGTTGAAGAATTAGTGGGTGCCTTAATACAGAAAAGAGCATATGAGAAGATGAAAATTAAGGTAAAAAATAAATCACAAAGACTACGACAGTGACTAGAGAAGACAAAGTAGTGTTCGGCAGCGAATCAGACAGAACACAACGAGAACAAGAAATGAATTAGAACAGTGAACACGAAACTATGATAGAAAGGAAGAAAAATATAGAGAGAGAGAGAGAGAGAGAGAGAGAGAGAGAGAGAGAGAGAGAGAGAGAGAGAATGAAATAAAGAGAGGGGGCAGGACCTTATGGGCACGGAGAGTCAGCACAAGCCGCCATATCCATCATTGCACGGGAGATACGCTGAAAGCTCCGCGATAACCCCCTGCCCTCTATCACTCCGGACATCGTTTGCGAATTAGCGCCAAGCATAACATATAAACAGAACAGCACTGTATAAACACGGCCTAGCGGAGGGGAGGAGGAGGAGGAGGAGAAGGAGAAGGAGGTGGAGAAGGAGAAAGAGGTTTATGCTATTTCTCTTTCTTTCTGCCTTTCTTTTTTTTTTTTTCTCTCTCTCTCTCTCTCTCTCTTTTGCGCCTTTTCTTTACTTCTTCTTCCTTTCTATTATAATTTCGTTTTCACAGTTTTTTTCTTTTTTTTTCTGTCTTTCGTTCTTACTCTCTTTCTCAACGCTAATTCGAATGTGAGGCAAGAAAAGTTTAGTCCCACTAAATATTACATTCATTTCTCTATCTCCTCAACTTCCAACATTTTTTTTCCATTTTCCATTCCTCTTTTTTTCCTGCTATGCTCATTCCTCAGTTATTTTTTTCTATTCGTATTCGTCATCGCTTTCTTCCCTCTTGTTCTCCTTCCTTCTTTTATTTTTCTACTTGTCTTACCTCTTCTTTTTTGGTTGTTTGCATTTTACTTCTCCTCTTTCTTGTTTCTTTTCTTTTAATCCATGGGGTCAACACAAAGACGGTAGTGAATACTGACGTGTGAGTTCAGTTCTCACGAGTAAAAACAAGTAGACAAAGATAGAGATAGATAAATAGATACATAAATAGATAGAGAGACAAGGAGAATGTTTTGCAATATCACAGTTTCTCTTTGAAGACTGTTGTTTCTGCTGCTGTTGCTGATGTTCCTTCCTTGCTTTGACCTCTTCGGACGCCCGCTGTTTTTAGAATGTTCCGCTCATGTTTGTTTTGACTGATAATTTGCGAATCAACAATATGAGATCCAGATCCCCGCGGCGGCCTGACACCCCGACCCAATACATCAGCCGAGTCAACAAACAATGTACCGAGCGCGTTTACCCAACAATAAATCCTGTTAAAGAACCACTGCAAGAAAGAAGCAGCTCAGGAAAAAAAACAAAAAAAACAAGACATGACCACGCACTCTCTCTCTCTCTCTCTCTCTCTCTCTCTCTCTCTCTCTCTCTCTCTCTCTCTCTCTCTCTCTCTCTCTCTCTCTCTCTCTCTCTCTCTCTCTCTCTCTCTCTCTCTCTCTCTCTCTCTCTCTCACACACACACACACACACACACACACACACACACACACATACAAGTAAAATAAACTACGCACATATATACACACGCTCACAACCACAAACTTTCCCTTCGTAACCAACGACGGAAAATGAAATAAAGAAAAAAACCGGAGGAAAACACCCTTTTTTCTGATATCAGTTAAAAAAAATGGTTAAAAAAATATATAGGTAGATATGCGGAGAGAAAAAAAAAGTTGACATGTGTTTGTGTGTGAGTGTGAGGGGGCCTTGGGGTGTTACGTGTGTGTGTGGGGTGGGGGTCTACAAGAGGCATGCAGGCGGGGTGGGTGAGGCGGGCTGGGGCGGGGCGAGGCTCGGGACGTCTCCTTCTCATTACACAGCTTAAGAGTGAAATCCTTACGCTCTTTGTTCTCGTATTGACACACGTAGCAAGCTGAGCCGAGGTCGCTTTTGTCAAGTCGGCTCCATTAGTGGGTCACCTCGTCTCTGCGGACCATTGTTGTCGCTTCCTTCACGCATAAAAACACATCAAATCTCTTTTTAATTGCGTACAACAACAATACTCGAGACTCCGCTCCGCGCTCTCGAGGTATTGTAACGTTTTTGTGTGTGTCTGCATCTCATCGTCTTGTTTTCTTGTTGAGTAGAGTTAAGAGGGGTCAAGTTGTGTTTTCTCCCCCTCTCTGTCTCTCAGTCTCTTTCTTCCTCTCTCTCTCTCTCTCTCTCTCTCTCTCTCTCTCTCTCTCTCTCTCTCTCTCTCTCTCTCTCTCTCTCTCTCTCTCTCTCTCTCTCTCTCTCTCTCTCTCTCTCTCTCTCTCTCTCTCTCTCTCTCTCTCTCTCTCTCTCTCTCTCTCTCAAAACATCATCTGCCTATAGAAAAAACACTTGCAACCTCCTTTTCTCTCCCTTTCACAGTTTTCGTTGTGGCCTTTCCTGCATTGTCAAGTAGCCTGCACGCCGTTCACATGCTGTTATTCTCAGTATGTGGTGCAAAAAGTTTGAAGAGAGGATTAATCTCCTTCAATATTAAGTAATTTCTAAGGAGACCACGCTCCTCAGTGAACGAACTATAATTCAAAAGAAACCGATTCTGATTAATGTAAAAATGTCTGTTGCTAAAAACTCAAGATGAAAGACTTGAAAAAAACCACACCTGTTAAGGAGACTCTTTTGTCTTTTAAAATTGCCATCTCTCAAAGGATTGTAATGGGGGAGGCTGTTGGAGGCCGGGCAGGCAGGTAGAGCGGTAGATAGGCCTGGCGTGGCTCTGGTTCGTGCACGTCTTCCACAACTAATTCCCTCAGTGCCGGGCTGTTCATTCTGACTTTGATAGCCTCAGTGTAGTTTTTCGTCTGAGGAGAAAGGGATGTTTCGTGCTGGTCTTCAAGAGGTAAGCACGGCGAAGAAGCAGCTAAGCGGCATGTTACGTAAGTTTAACCTCTCGAAGCCACCAGTTGTTTATCAAGTAAGGCAGGGCGGCTGAAGAGGGGGTGAACGGTGCATTGTAAGGGTGCACTTATTTATAGGACAAGGCGGAATGGCGGAGAAGAGGATGATGAGGTGAGCACAGCTATGTTATGCTAAGATAATAATGTTATATCGATTACACAGAGGAAGTCACAATAGAGGTGATTGCTTCTCCTTAGATAAGCTTAAAACGACGAGATGGGTTAGTTAATGAGCTGAAAATTAAAATGATGTATTAGAGAATATGCTATTACCAAGTCAAATAACGGAGAGAGAGAGAGAGAGAGAGAGAGAGAGAGAGAGAGAGAGAGAGAGAGAGAGAGAGAGAGAGAGAGAGAGAGAGAGAGAGAGAGAGAGAGAGAGAGAGAGAGAGAGAAACTACATTGATTGGTAATATTGAACTGTTAACGATGATAGTGAGTAATATTATATCTCATGTGATGAAGGACACGAGGGATGGGGGGGGGGGGGGTGGCGGTGTTGGTGACTGGCGGTGAAGAACAAGTAATTGGTGGACTCTTTTTATTATTTTGCATCGCGGTGACCAAACACGGGAGGGCGAGTGTGTGGTGGGAGAGCAGCATTTTTTTTTTTTTTTTTTTAGATTGTAGTGATCGTGGGAACAGGTGTGTGGGTGACAAGCGACGAAGAGGTGGTTAGTGTTTTTCTTATCCCGTGTGTGTGTGTGTGTGTGTGTGTGTGTGTGTGTGTGTGTGTTTGTGTGTGTGCAAATAGTTTAGTTAATAGACTATGAAACAATCGAAGTGGCTCATTAAATGCTATTGAAACAAACACTGGAAATAACACAAAGACTCTGTTGCCAAAAAAGGTCCTCAGCACATGCACATCGGGGTAAGAAAACGGCTGACAATCACCTTCACCTTTTGTAATCAGCTGGTGCCCCCGTGCTGCTGATAAAGACGTGTGATCGCCAGTTACACGCACGCTGCTGGGGTCGCCTTTTACGTCCCGCCCGACACAATGCTTTCAGGTGTCTGTGTACAAAAATGGCGTCCCACCACCCGACAACTTATGAGGAGTCGATGTACGAACAGGAATGAGTAATTTACCTGCCAAGTCTCGGCTCAAGTAATGTTCTGCTCCAGGATGTGTCAGTCAGGGGAGGCGAAGAGGCGGTCCCTTCACTTCACCCACCTGACTCTTAATTACTCGGCGCCGCGGCCACAAGGCTTGACATCACCTGGACCTCGACATCACACACACCGTCACAAGAACCTCGCCACGCACCCACATGGCTGTCTGAGCCTCATAAACATAGCCGTCTTTACCATATTACCTTGAAAATTCTAAAACGTACATGCACTGAAATGGACTCAAATAATAAGGTATACATTTTCTACGAGTAAGAAGGACAGGTAAACCTCGCCATGTAACACTTGCGAGTACATGCTATTACCCAAATTAAACGTCATTAAACTCAACTAGAAAATCTTAAGTGAGTCTCGAGAAGCGGTATTTTAACATAGGAGGATATTGAAGTCTCATCAATACTTTAACTGCATAAGTTTAAAGAAATTATTTGTGCTCCAAAGGCCATATAAGAGACCACATATATGTAAGCTTTATAATTAACCGAGCGTTAGTCATATACATCTTAAGATCACGGGGGATCCATCATACAAGCTTTATGACATAAGAAATACAGTAACATACCTCTCAGAATTACATGTTACCGGAAATTACTGTCGGCTTCACTATGTGGGCGCCATTACCTCGAGGCTCGATGGGCAAGACAGGTCATGATCGTGTACTTCTCAAGGTCACAAGAGCACGGAGGTCAGGTTACATTTTCCAGAGAGAGGAGGAGAGAGAGAGAGAGAGAGAGAGAGAGAGAGAGAGAGAGAGAGAGAGAGAGAGAGAGAGAGAGAGAGAGAGAGAGAGAGAGAGAGAGAGAGAGAGAGAGAGAGAGAGAGAGAGAGAGAGAGAGAGAGAGAGAGAGAGAGAGAGAGAGAGAGAGAGAGAGAGAGAGAGAGAGAGAGAGAGAGAGAGAGAGAGAGAGAGAGAGAGAGAGAGAGAGAGAGAGAGAGAGAGAGAGAGAGAGAGAGAGAGAGAGAGAGAGAGAGAGAGAGAGAGAGAGAGAGAGAGAGAGAGAGAGAGAGAGAGAGAGAGAGAGAGAGAGAGAGAGAGAGAGAGAGAGAGAGAGAGAGAGAGAGAGAGAGAGAGAGAGAGAGAGAGAGAGAGAGAGAGAGAGAGAGAGAGAGAGAATGTTTTATGTAAAGCCAGTTTTCCTCGCATCCATGGTATATAATCCACGCCGAAACACATGAAAAAAATGAAAAAGAAAAGAAGACGAAAATAAGTGAATAAATAAAGGCTGTAACAGTCACGATAAGGAACAAATATGCCGCACGGGAAAGTAAACCTGAAAATCTCTTGACGTTTACTTCCCATTTTTCCCCTTTGAAGAGAAGAAAAAAATAATGCACCACCTCACACGTTCAACTCATCATTATAGACATTTTACGGCGAGCACAATGGTGGAAACAAAATAAACTGAAGGTGTAATGACTGGCCTAGGAGGAGAGGCTATAAATTAAAGAGAGAGAGAGAGAGAGAGAGAGAGAGAGAGAGAGAGAGAGAGAGAGAGAGAGAGAGAGAGAGAGAGAGATGGAGGCGAAGAGGAAGGGGGGGCATGGGAGTCGGGGGTCGAAACCATGGTCGAAACAGACTGAGTGGGTAGAGGAAAGGGGCACGATGGAGGGGCTGGGGGCATACTCGCGGCGTGGGGATGGGGAGGCACCTGGCGCATATATTACTTGCCGGCATTGTTGTGCTAATCTGGCCGCTACTAAACTGAAGATCGCGTGAGGAAGCCGGACCAGAACAAACTCGCAATTAGCTAAAACCGAGTCACTTCTCTCGTTCCATCTTGAAGGGTGCTGAGGACGGTTGTGGTGGTGGCGGTGGTGGCGGCAGGAAAACACAGGTGGTGATGATGTGTGTGTTGCTGTCGTTTGGTGCTGTTGTTGCTGTAATTTTTGTTAGTGTTATTGTTACTATTTCTGCTTTCAACGCACAAGTTAGGGTGATCTTATGGTTGTCGGGGTGCGTTTGACGGTGGATGCAGTGGACGTAGCGGATGTTGAAATGTGGATCCTGAGGTACACATGGATTGGTTTGTTGATTGCTTTGGTGTTAACGTGGTGCTGCGTATTTGCTGTTTTGTGATTATATTAAGGTTATCAACGCAATGACAGATTTACACGGAAATCTAGACATAGGTGGCGTAACAAACAACAGAGGGATGTATGCAGGGCCAGTAGGTGACATGGATGTAGAGAGATAAGCACATATTACAAACAAGTAAGCACATAAACTGGTAGATTAACACATATAACGAAACAGGCTCATAGACAGAGATGGAAGGATACAGTGGGGCCACCTGACAGGCTGAACGGAAAGCAGATATGCAGACAGACAAAGAGATAAACGAACGGGCTTCCAGGCACACAGGGAGGCGAACAAAAAGGGCAGACAAGCAGGTACGTTTATATTGTGGCATTGTTAAGCCTCATACCTCCGGGACTGAGAGCTGCCAAGTGGGTCTATTATTTTTCTTTGTTTCCTTTGTTTCTCGCCGGGCACCGCACCACGAACACGCAGATTGTCAGTTCGAGACCAAAGGCGGGAATGCTGACGCCAAGTTGAGGCGATCCTCGTAATTTTACTAGACAGCAGGGAACGCCGGTTCGGCCAAGCGGGACGTGTTCTCCAGTTTTGATTGCTCGTTGTGGAGATGGACGCTGCCGCTCTGAGGGCAAAGCCAGTTCTCCGCGGTTTCACCCACGAGGCGACGATGTAATGTGTGATGAATCTTGACCGGAGATGATTGCTAGAGCGGCGAGGAGATAGTGAGCGCGAAGGGAAAGAAAGATCGGGTGGAGAAAGACCGCAAAAATATCATGATTTACAGAATAAATTGTGCGATGAATTGGAAGTAATATCCTATACAACTAAAAGGGTGTGAGTAAAAAGAAAGGGTTGGCATGGGAAGGAAACATCAAGGGCAGGTATTCTATGTAACCAGGGGTGTAGCCAGTAAGAAGAGGTAAAATTAATTAAGCACGGAACAAAAGTTTTATACATGTCGGTGTGTGCAGAAGGAAATAGGAAGTGGGTGAAAAGTATGACACGGCTTCAAAGTTA
This sequence comes from Eriocheir sinensis, assembly GCF_024679095.1. Classification (NCBI taxonomy): domain Eukaryota; kingdom Metazoa; phylum Arthropoda; class Malacostraca; order Decapoda; family Varunidae; genus Eriocheir; species Eriocheir sinensis. The sequence goes on along the minus strand of NC_066547.1, from coordinate 868,820 downwards.
CACTTATGAAATTATGATATGAGTAGAACTAAGCAAAATAGAATAAAAATCAAATAGAAAAGTATTAAGGAGTACGTGTTCGTGTGTACAAGAACACGCATTTTCCCATTTATGCAATCAATTACACTTGAAGTGAAAAAAATGTCTGACCCCATTGTATGAGTTTATGATGTTCTTTGTCAAAATGTTGAAGAAACATATGACCAATATAATTCTTTCTGCTGTCTGTGTGGTGGTGGTGGAGAGGAAGGTAAAGGAGATATCAGATGAAAGCGTTGGTAAGTTATCATTACGCGCCTGTATGTCGAAATGTTGATTGGTATGAACGGATATGCATCAGTCGATCAAATGACCCCCTTCAACTTGCATTATCTACGTCCGCATAACTCGCTCGGCACCGGCAATTAGAACCAGTTTACTATCCATCAAGGTATTTAACGCTGTGTCTGTCAGTCCGTCAATAAGTCAGACGTCCTGTCTGTCTATCTGTCTGTCTATCTGTCTGTCTGTCTGGCTGACTGCTTATACGTTTTTCTATCTCTCACTCACTCTGTAGTTATTTATTTCAATGTTTCTTATTTATTTAATTTAATCATTAATGTTACTTTCGCTTCTCTTTGCTGTTATGAGTAATTTTTTTCTTTTTTTGTCATTCTTTTTCTTTTATGGTTATTTTCCTTTTATTTTCTTATTTCCACTTTGGGTTCAAATCTCGGCATGGGCAGTTGGCGCACAGGCCACCCAGCTGTTCATCCTCCCTCTCAGGATGGTCAATGAACGGGTACCTGAGGAAACCTAGGAAAGACAGTCTGTGATATCCCGGATGTCCCTGTGTTCCTGTTTCCGCCACGGGCTAAAGGATGAACGTGACGGCGATGAGCACCGAGGCCACGCGCAGCTGGAGAATATGCCCTTATCTCTTACATTTGATCAACTCATCTTTCTTGCTTTTCACTGAGACACGGTGGCACTTTTTTTAACCTTCCCTTGTTTTCTAGTTCCCATAACTGTTACTACAAATATTCTTTCATATTCTACATTTTGCTGTTCAGGCAGTACACATACGCAACTTTTTTTTAGCCGATCTCTTTCTTGGTTTCCCTCAACCTTTCCTCGCCCCGCCGTGAAGGGTGTGAGGGCCGCTTGCTGAGGGACGATGGAACTTGTAATTATCCATGTTTTTTCCCAGGAGTTTCACAGACATAATAACTCCTCGCCAGTCACGCGACGGCCACGGCCTCTTCCTTCCGTCTCTGTCTGTCTCCATGTGTCTGTCTTCGCCTCTTTCCATCTATCGACTTTTTCTCTCTAGTCTGCGTGTGTTCTGTGAATGTCTAAGTTTTGATTATGTCTGCTAGTCGTTTTTCTGTACAGGTTAAGTTGGTACTGTTTTCCCCTTTGCTGCGATGTACGGAATCTTTTTAGTGCGAATCTAGGAGGTTGTCGGAAAGGAATACACATTCACTACTCATTGATAAAAATACAGCAAAGCCAAGGCCAGAAGGATGGAAACACATCGGGACACGCCGGCGACGCATCATGCAGCATATGGGGCTCGGTGGCGTCCGGATCATTAATCATAACCTCGACTTAGGAAGGAGTTGCTCAGGATTACTATAATTTGAATGGTGCTTCCTACATTACGATTCCAGAATGAGTTCCATCCGTCATCATTTCATGTTACCTGTCGGAGCGAGTGAGAAGAAGTGTAACGAATCCATTAAAAGCAAACAGCAAGACTTAACACTTTTGCTCTTGGTGTAGCCTCGTCATAAAAGTCTTGAATTTCTCAGCAGTTGCCTGTTCCATCAGAATAACGTATATTTTAGACGCGTTACAACTATCACGAAAGACTCATTTTGGAGAATACCCAGACCGCAAGGGGTAAAGGGTTACTAAAAGCACCTCATAAACAGTATCATTCAGCTCATGCCCTCACACGCTAAACCAACAGCTGCCACATGACTCAGGGGCAACTTCATCGCTCTGCTGCAGGTCTGAGAAGGCGTAAAGGCTGGCTCTGAAAAGGCGTAAAGGCTGGCTCTGAGAAGGCGTAAAGGCTGGCTCTGAGAAGGCGTAAAGGCTGGCTCTGAGAAGGCGTAAGGCTGGCCAGGAAATTTACTCAGCGAATGAAACTTACGAGGTTCATGATGACACACACACACACACACACACACACACACACACACACACGCACAGAGAAGAGAATGATGAAGGGGGTACTTGAATAAAAATGCCATGTTGATACGAAATGAAAAAGTAACAATCAACAGGTCACCATAACTTTGGCAAATAAGAAATGATGCGGAAAATTATGTACAGTGTCATGCATATGTTGGAAGTACTATTACATTTCTTGTCCGCCCTCTCTCTCTCTCTCTCTCTCTCTCTCTCTCTCACACACACACACACACACACACACACACACACACACACACACACACACACACCCGCGCGCGCGCATGGGGGGTCGTGAAGCCTCAAGAGTGGAGCAAAATGAGAGGAAGAGCGATTGTAAAGCACGAAGAACGAGCCCCGAGGGGAGCCAGCACACGGGGGAGACCCGAGGCAGCAACACTCCAGCATTTGCATACAGGCGAAGCTGGGCTCTCCGCACCTCCCAGGGGCCGGAGGGGCTGCGGGGCTCGATGGTGATTACAATCATTACTAAGTGGTTTACGATGTCGCTATTATCGAAATTGAGATCGAGGACTGAGGTGTGCTAGCATCCCCGCCGCCGCGCCACATATAAACAAAACGTGGCCTCGTATCAGCGGCTGAGTGTTCGTGATGTGTGGTGGGCAAGACCCTTGGAGAAAGCCACCACTGCCAAGGCAACTACTCCTCCTCCTCCTCCTCCTCCTCCGCCTCTTTTCTGTCAATGGATCGGGAACTCAAAAACCTCGACGCATTAGATATCGTACCCGATTAGGACACGTTGTACCTGGAGGAGCTTACGTTATGCCCGAGTGAAGCTTATACACTTTGACTATTCTTTGGCATCTCTCTCCCTGTTTTCTTTGCATGAACAGGATGTCTCACTCATTTGTTTTATTCATTTATCCACTGGTTTGACTTTACTTCTCTCCTTATTTAAAGATTAGAGAAATGGATCAAGTGCTGAACAAAATAAATGTATAAATGATATCCCGTTAAAAATGTTTCCATAAAGTACGACAGTCCCCCCCCCCCCACACACACAAAAAAAAAGGGGAAGGAAGAATGCTTAAATGATGACTCTTCAGCCAACATCTTGAAATCGGTAAACACGCAATGCTTTTTTATTTTATTTATCGAGGAACACATCAAAACATATACCACGAGTACTACTGTTCTTCATTAACCCAGTAGCAGTGACGGGCCAGATTTGTGGCTTTACCGTGTAGCAGCGACGGGCCAAATTTGTGCCATGATTTTAACCCCCAAAAATAGATGATACATAAACTGATCACAAATGCTTTGATATGTATTATGAAATGGTTTGTGTGAGGGGTGAGTTTTTCTCATTTTTCTCGTGAGGGACCATTAAAAATCATGATCCCCGCTGCTACTGGGTTAATGCTTGTATCTATTACATGAGAGACTTGTGTAATTCTCATGACAGTAATCACGTTTCTATCTTCCATGACTTCCAGCTTTACCTTTACCTTGCCAAACCTACACCCTGCTGAAGGCCCACAGAGGGATGCACCTGTCCCTCTCCCTCGCAGCACCTCATTCATCATGCACGGTAAAGGTGATGAATAGTGATGAGTAGCGACGAGTGAAGTGAAGGGTGGAGTGCCGAGTCTAGTGACGGGCTAAGTAATAATATGAGCGAGGAGTGGAGTGGAGTGCCGGTGATGAGCGAAGATTAGGTGCGTTAAGTAAGAGTCAAGACTGACCTGATGGGGAGAATGATGAGAGGTGAGTGGAGTCCAGGAGGAATGGTGCGGCGCAGGGGGGAAAGAGCGTGCGGAAATAATGCGGATAACGAATACAGCGCAGATAGATTAAGGAAAACTCTCTCTCTCTCTCTCTCTCTCTCTCTCTCTCTCTCTCTCTCTCTCTCTCTCTCTCTCTCTCTCTCTCTCCACGCACAGGTTGATACACAGACAAATGACTGTTTACTTGTCATTATTCATATTTGTACCCGGCCCGCGGATATGGAATGAAATAAAAAAAAAACGTAACCTTTAATTGTGTGCATTTAAGGTGTGTGTGTGTGTGTGTGTGTGTGTGTGTGTGTGTGTGTGTGTGTGTGTGTGTGTGTGTGTGTGTGTGTTAATTTCTTCAGGATATTTTGCCGTTGATTTGGGTGTTCCCTGTTCGTGCCTGTGTAAGCCTGTGGAGTGCTTATTTACGCTTCTAGTGGTGGCCTGCGATGTGATAGTGTACGTGATGCATGTGCTTGTATGTGTAGGTACGTCCGCGTGTGCACACAGACAACACTCGTACGGCGGACAGGTTTCTATGCACCGAAGAGTGATCTGGCAGCCGTGCTCATTTGCATATTGAATCGTAAATTACAGAACAAAAAAATCCTCTCAAGAGCTGTGGCTTATCAATTAATTCTAGACTGTCTTTGAGTTATGGCGGTCATTATACGAATTCCACTTATTACCATTTTAATGCCTGAGATCAAATTATAGACGGTGCAGCCAGTGTGGTGAATGGCCCGCGTAGCCTAAAGTGTCTTGTCTCGGCGTCTGTTAGCCTTCATTAGTGTTCTGTTCTTCCTCGATATATTACGCATTTTTATATCAATTCGAGACAAAATGTGGATCAATAATCACTTAGATCATGCGAGTTTCTTTTTGGCGGTCAGACGTTCCCTCTTAATGGCGATCTCACTGAATGTGTTCGACTTTTACCGGCGATGGTTTGATGCAGTTCGCGGCTTAAGGGTCAGCACGGCCGGTCATTTGGAAGATTTGTGTCTCAGAACCTCGGGCGGATTCTCCTGTGCTGGAGCGGAACGTGGAGCAGGGCGGGGAAACCTGAGTGAAGGGGGAGGAACTGCAGGATGCGTCTATCCCGTGCTCCCTCGTTTGCCGACCCTGAAGTGTTTTATCTTTTTCTTATCTTTCCTTTCCACCTCCTTCTTTGACTGCTGCAAGGTCCGTCTTCCCCTTCTTCCCTTTTTTCTCTTCTTTTTACTGTTCATCTTTTCCTCCCTTTCTTCTCCACCTCATTCAATTGTACTATGACTCTTCTTGTGTTAGTGTTATTGTCCTATTGTTTTGTTCTCTCTATTCCCTTACTTTACTCTCTGATTTCTGTCTTCATTCACTTCTACTTTCTCTTTACTCCTCAAATGACAATGTGCTGTCCAGGATCTGCTATGTTATGATTACTGCTTTGTTCTCTCTTTTCCCTCCCCTCTAGTCTGATCTTTTCCTTCCATTAACTCATCCTAGCCACCTCTTCCGATTAAGCTACGAGATTCGTCCCTTCCACTCTTTTAACCACCAATTTTATGGCCGATTTTGATACTACCCGATCCTCTTCCCTGCCAACACGACTCTTTCCGTCACCACATTCACCGCCTCCTTCACCTCTGCGACAACCTGCCTCATGCGCAACACCTTGATGATCTGTTCAGCAGGCGGCACCGTCGTCAGCGCCCCCTGCACCACTCATCGTCACCACTCTCGCCAGCTTTACATCCACTGAGTACGAATTCCGAGCTAACCTTCTCCAGTACATCACAATATACCGCATAATGCCCACTGGTGATCGATAGGATAATATTCAATTCCGTTCATTTTGTTCTGTGCCCTACAGAACAAAAATGAAGTATGTATAACGTACGGGAGCGTTCAGTTCACTTCTTTCGAAATGAAGTAACGGTCGGTGTGATTTTTGTATGACTTTATCGTTTTCACACGGACTATTTATGCATGAAGTTTATTCTAATGGCGGATGACTCTGTTCTAGAAAACGATATCATGCCAATGTCTGTATTGCTTCGCCCCGCTTGATCGGTAGACCATCGTTTTTGGTATTTGGGTTGGTTTCCGGCTGCAAAACTTTGACAGACTGATGTTTGCACTTGTTCAGATACTTGAAGATCTGTATATAATTCCCCTTATAGTTGTCTTTTTTTTCCAAGGAAAAGAGGTCGAGTCGCTTGAACTGTTCTTCATACGTCTGTGCCCCAGCAATATTATTTTCATTACGAGTCGCTGTACTATCTCGAGTTACTTGATGATAAGAACCAGAACACCACTGCTTATTCCAGGCGAGGTCTCACCAATGAGTCATATTATTTCTCGCGATAAACCCGAACATTTATTACATTCAGACTTTGTATGCTTGGGGTCACTGCTGATAGTGATCCCGTAATCAGACTCATCATGTGCATGTTGTACGTATGGTTCCTACAAGTGAATGCAAAGTGCTTTACTTTACGCTTCTTAAAATTTAAGAATATCTGTCACTTTTCTGACTATTGAAGAATCTCCTTAAGGTCCTTTTGAATGGCTTTGTAATTGGTCGTGGTGAAGGTCATCCGATTTCCCCATTTGGTGTCATCAGCAAACATCGTAATGGAGGATTTTGGTCAGATTTCTAGGTCCCCGATGTACATTATAAAGAAAAAGGGTACCAGCGCTACCATCGCGGTGACGAAGAAGGGGGACAAGAAAGGAAAGAAGGAGAAAGAATTAAAAACGAGCACGAGTTTACGGAGAAGGAGGAGGAGGAGGAGGAGGAGGAGGAGGGGGAGGAGGAGGAGGAAGAGATGGTAGGCAAGAGATAGGAAGAAAAGGAGGTGCATGGAGGAAAAAGGAAAGAAGGAAAAAGGAAAGGAGGAGTAGGAGGAGGAGAAGGAGGAGGTGGAGGAGAAGAAGGAGAAAGAGGAGGAGGTAGAGGAGGAGTTGGAAGAGGAGGAAGAGGAGACAGAAAAGTTAAAAGAGGAGAAAAAAGACGAAGAAATGAAAAAGATCGAAGAATAAGGAGGAGGAACAGAAGTACGTAGAAGGGCGGTGTGAGTGGTCGGTAAGAGGCAGAGGGAGGGTTGCATCCTTGACCAACCGGGATAAGCAGATCGCGTGAGAAGCGGCAATTGGCAGAGACGGAGACTGAGGGTGAGCGCGGAGTCGTAGAAAATCCCTTTAAACCCAACATCCCATAGTCCACCCACAGGAAGACCGCCCGTACGTCCGCTGGGTGCATGGCTGTGTTTATTCTCCAGGCGCGTCAATCGGTAAGAAGCTAGTGGGCCGCGGATCGTGCAATGGTAGAAATGCTGCCGCTGCCCATTCGCCGCCCAACACACACCAAGCCGCGCCTAAACACGGTCATCAGTGACACCCGGTTAACCTTCGCCCACCACCCGTTTGTTTAAGGAAAAGGTGAACCGCCCCTACCATTTGCCTCTCTTCTGTCTTTTTTTTTCTCTCTCTCTCTCTCTCTCTCTCTCTCTCTCTCTCTCTCTCTCTCTCTCTCTCTCTCTCTCTCTCTCTCTCTCTCTCTCTCTCTCTCTCTCTCCCTTTCCAAATCATATGGATCCTCCTCATTTATTCTTTCCCTTTCCTCCCTAGTCTTCACCTTTATTGCTACGTTTCCTCCTTCCATTCGTGCCTCTCCTTCTTACTTTTTTTTTCGTTTCTACTGTGTTTCCTATAATGTCTGAATTTTATCTTTCTTTATCTCTTTTCCCTCTCTCGTCTATTTCTCCTTCTCATCCTCACTTTCCTCATTCTTGTAACTTCCTCTAAGTTCAGAACATTTCACCAACTATTTACTGTATATGCAAACTAGCACTTATCAAAGAAGATGAGGGAGACATTGTATGTTTTTATATAGTTTAAGATTCATATTGGAATCGCAATAGAGAATCTGGTTCCATGCAGATAACTTGTACGCCTCGGTAAAAGCTCGATTTGTAATGGGTCTTCTGTCAGTTTCCCTTTTCTGATATATTTGGAATAAAGGACTCTGACCGGCAGGCGAACGCAAGTATAAGGAGGCGTGCAACAAGGACCAGAACAGAGCACAAAACACAGAGAGAAGTTTGCTAGAGAGAGAGCACTTTGACACATTACGAATAGAGAGAGAGAGAGAGAGAGAGAGAGAGAGAGAGAGAGAGAGAGAGAGAGAGAGAGAGAGAGAGAGAGAGAGAGAGAGAGAGAGAGAGAGAGAGAGAGGAAGGGACCCGGACTCTTCCCTGCACTATCTCTCCCTGCTGTCATATAATTCGTGCAGCGGGGCCCCATTACATGAATAAACACACTAATTGACAGGCCAGCACTATCGGCATGTAATTAGTTCGGCGTCTCTTTGGTAGGTGGACGCGTGGAGATATCGGCGGTGTAATGGTATGGCCGGGGGAGGCGGGGGCGAGGTGCTGTTGCTTCGAGGAAAAGAGCAGAGATGCAATCATGCCCAGGTTGGACTTTTCCTTTTCGCCTCCCTTCGCCGCGACCCAACACTACTGCCTACCTCTGACGGCTAGGCAGGTGTTGAATGGTGCTTTTGTTGTTGTTACTGCAGAGGGTAGTGGGTTGTTGAGTTTGGTGGAGGTGGCGATTTTTGGAGGCGATTGAGTTACTTTTCGTTGTGGCTTGGTCGTTGTTGATTATGCTGTTGTTGTTGTGGCAGGGATGAAGGTTATAGATGGAACTGTTTCAGTCATTTTGTTGGCGGTGGTCGGGGTGGCAGCAATAATGATGGTGGAAGGTAAGACCAGGTGCAAGTAAGGAAGATGTTCGTATATAAACACTTACTTAAAACACGAATGGTAAGCCACGGAGAAAGTCAGATAAAACTGGAATCTGAGCAATAATAAAAAAACAAGCATCAATTTCTCTCCCGGTTAAGAGACTAGGTAAATAATGGTATATTCAACTTGTGTATGAACATTTAGAACATAAAAAGGAGACAAGCTAAAACTGATAGACACAGCAGCCTCATAAAAAGCACAGATGCAGCAGAAGATTAGAGAGTGGCATCCTCGCAGCGGCTATAAGTGAAGGTAATGACAGCCTCTCCCGCAGCTGTTGGCATCAAGAGCTGCATGCAGACAGCCAGGCAGCAGCACTTCGATCCCGCCAAGGAGTGTTGTAATTAGTCCTGACACTCACGACTGGCCCAGCGCCCCACGGATAATTTCCTGCCCGGTGTTAAAGTCTCCCCCTCCACCACAATCCCCATCACAACTCCCACGACAATGCTGGCAACACGTAGCCTTGAATGGTGAACCTTAGAGGTAACATACACAAAGGCCGAGGTGTTTGACTTGGTGTTTTTCTGGAAATGAGTGTTTAGATTTTTTTTTTTATTCTACACTTCAACATTTCTTTCATCGTAACTCAGGCACACAAGTTACCTGTGGTGCTATTTTTTTCTTTCCTTCTCACTTTTTTAATATTAAAGTTTGATTATATCTTCGTCTGTCTAGCTGTCTGTGCATCCGTCTTTCTGGCTGCCCGCCTGTCTGTGTATTTTTCTGTCAGTTTATCCTTCTTCCTGTCTGCTTGTTGGTATGTGCTCTCTCTCTCTCTCTCTCTCTCTCTCTCTCTCTCTCTCTCTCTCTCTCTCTCTCTCTCTCTCTCTCTCTCTCTCTCTCTCTCTCTCTCTCTCTCTCTCTCTCTCTCTCTCTCTCTCTCGCTCTGTCTCTCTCTCTCTCTCTCTCTCTCTCTCTCTCTCTCTCTCTCTCTCTCTCTCTCTCTCTCTCTCTCTCTCTCTCTCTCTCTCTCTCCGTCCGGCCGCTATTTCCTGACCTACGCGACCATTTTAATATTTGACAAACTGGTCAGTTCCTCCCGTGGTAAAGGAGAAAATACACTTGTTTACACCACAGCAATTTACCTCGGGACAGACTGGTATGCGAGAGGCTGACTGTGCAGTGAATCTTCCCTGCCATTTCCCGCTGTCATCCCTGCAGCACGCGAGCATGCAACCAATAGGCACCCGGGAAAGACACAGGCAGCAATGCACTCCTGCCACACGAAGGCCTCACAACCGATAACCTTCGCGTGAATAGTGATTTATGAAGCCAAAAAGGAATGTATAGGGGCTGCGCGCGTCCCCTCCAGACCCAACCTGACCAGGACATTAAATTTATCGTCCACGGAGACTCCTTACGCATTGCAGATGAGCTCGAAAATTACCTTCTGCGTTCGCTTAGCCTGTATGTTTCGGCTGGAAAGCCTTTTACTGATCCAGAACAGCGGGGGGCGAAGGTGGAAAAGGTCAGACACTCGTGTAACCTCCTGCAGGTGTTTACGAGGGTTTTATAGGAGCCTGAGTGGGCCTTTGTGGTCTTAATAACGGCGCCAGAACGTGGGGCCTCCGGTAATGTTATGGGTCTGGGAGGAGAGGATAAGTCACTGTGCTGGTAGACTGACGGAGAGGGTGATTTATCGTAGCCCTTAGAATTAACATAAAAAGACATTACGGTTTGGGAAACAACCGTATGTTCACCACGGCCTGAAAGCTGTATTTACCTGTTTGTGACTGTGAGACACATGACACATTGTGGGTGTATCGCCTGTTGTTGTAGTCTTCCGCGAATTCCTGTTGCAAAACACAACACACAGAAATGGTGACGAACGTGTGCTCAAAAAATATATTGGTGGACATACATGATATGATTCCTCAACTTTCCACGAAGCTGTCCTGCCGGACGCACGATGCATCTGTGCTGTAACATGCGGCAGATAATACTAAAGAAAAAGTTGAAAGGAGTGTTCTTCGTGTTCTGCAGTGGACAACATCTGACAGTTCATCCACTAAATATAAACGAAGAATCACAGAGAAGACAGAAAGCCTTTAAAATGATTCATCTCCCTCTGGAGGCGTCTGGCAGCAAGGGTCTTGCCGGCGGGCAGGAATCGTTTAAACTTCAGCTCTTCCTTCCTCGCTACAAAACTATAATTATTGTGTTAGTACCGGGACCTAGAGGGCCGCCCATACCCACCTGGAATTTAGACGCCCATTTCTACACTTTCTGACCGAGAAAAAGTGAATTATTCTTGTAATTCATCGTCCTTTTGCAGAATGTCTTGCAATAGGTTCCGATCCTCGTCTTGAGGCATAAGAAATACGATTTACAGCGATAAAAGATACGACGTGGCCCATATATCTGACGAGAGATACTTGGCAAGACTTATGCGGTGGTGATGTCAGACATTCCCCAGACTGAAAACGGAGTCATACGCGTCCATCAGCTGCAGATTGTAATTAAATACTTTGTGGCGGGTGTTCACGGATTTACGTCAAGGAAATATCACTGTTAACTCTTATGCACGACTTGTCTCATTGTTACCACGCTCGACGAAACGTGCTTTCTTTTTTGTCTCTGTCTGTCTCTCTCTCTCTCTCTCTCTCTCTCTCTCTCTCTCTCTCTCTCTCTCTCTCTCTCTCTCTCTCTCTCTCTCTCTCTCTCTCCACATATCACTGATGTCAACTATTTCCGTAGACTTGAAAACGCGTGGTGCAATAGCAAAGAAAAAAAAACATATATAGGTACATTTCTATTTATTTATTAATTTGCTTCTCTCTCTCTCTCTCTCTCTCTCTCTCTCTCTCTCTCTCTCTCTCTCTCTCTCTCTCTCTCTCTCTCTCTCTCTCTCTCTCTCTCTCTCTCTCTCTCTCTCTCTCTCTCTCTCTCTCTCTCTCTCTCTCTCTCTCTCTCTCTCTCCATCTATCTATCTATCTATCTATCTATCTATCTATCAAGAGAAAGAAAGAGAGAGAGGGTGGGAAGGGGTGGGGGGGTGGGGGGGTTGTGTTAACTAACCACACCCACTTAGGTGCACGAAGTCGTCGAACTCGGTAGACAATCCCCTGATCGGCAGCGGCGATTATAAATATACGCAGTCACTCGACACAATGAAAAGGAAACACACCGCCGACGAGGCGTGACGCAATATTTTGGCCATCGCGTAACTCATGGACGTTAATGGCAAACACAATGAGGGCGATGATTCATGGTAATTTTGATGTATTTTTGTTGGACGTGCAGCAGTAAACGATGGAATGGCGGGAGTCGAACATGGATACTATAGTTCAAGTCAAGGTCATTCCCTTCCTTGGCCAGCATGGCTTAGGGCAACTAGGACACAACGAACTAATACACATTGTGTTTTTCATTAACTTGAAGTGAATTAAATCGAAGTGATAAAAATTTACTTTGATGAATACAACAAATATAAAGCACACTGATTCGAGAAAAAAAGTACAAGGTGCGTTGAAACCTTGGATGAGCATTATTACGTATTCTAGCGTCTTCAGTTTGGTAAAGGAAAAGCGGTATGAAAATTCATTCATGCCAGAACAGATGCAAAAGCTTGATTCAGTCCACAGGCCGGCCATCACCTGCAAGATGGAATGTTTTTTAGGTCTTCATTTTCTTCGAATTTTGGTAACTGTTCTTCATTTGTAAAACTTTAGGATCACTCAAGCGGCCAGCAGTCAAGCTGAATTGGAATATTTTGCATGAGTCAAATGCTCAGAAATTACAAGCTTTATTTTTTGAGGTTGATAATTAGGAGCTCGGATGACTTACGATGCCAGGTGCAGGGAACCGAAGGTGGGAGAGCCGGGGATGCGACTAGTGAACGGCGGGGCAAATGTTCTGCAAAATCATATTCATTCTGATTGGTGTTGTTTTTTATCACTTGTGGCAGAAAGATAACACTCACCCACAACAACACATAACCGCCCCCCCCCACCCACACACACACACACTGGGACACATAAGAGGCCGTGGAGCGTTCTCTCGTCATGTGTTGCCTGGGGCGGGGCGGCGCCGAGGCCCTGCACCCCGCCACAGAGGCAGCACACGGGAGACACGACCACCACTTAAAACACGCTAACATCTAACACAAAACTTGATCAGCACTGAGATGTAAACCAATTTGTATCAACAGTCTGTGAAAGGGTCATTTCCTCTCCCCTAATTATTTTTTCCCTACAAATGTTCTTCGCTTGTGTTTAAGAAATGTCGCGTAACCAACATCATCAGTTAGTTGGCCTGGTAGTTTATCAGTATCAATACTTAACAGTTATTTTCTATATAGATGATAGTCTTGGAAACACCTTTTTTTCTTGTAATATCTATATATGTTTTCAGTAAGTACATAATTTTAGGATTCTACGTCTTTGTAGGAAGGTCTCTGTCACCATATTTTGTTTGAAAAAAAAAGAACATTAGTATAACGTTGCTGTGCCGGAAACTTCACGGTCCTTGTACTCTCGGAATGCGTTTCCTTTCAGTATCTGATGGCTGAACGTAACTTTTGTAATGGCTTCTAGTGTCTCGATATCTTATTATTAGGGAGAGGGTTTTTTTGGAGGAGGGATTTTACATGTGATTCATTACCTCACTATTGGTTATATTAAAATAAAACAAAACAAAATAAACAAGCTACAATCGCCATTTCTTGGGCTAAACCGCTCCAAGACAAATAGGTCAGCATCTTACGCCTGTTTTTTCCCTTTCTCTCTGTGCGCCAATCCGGATGCGGGAGGTAGTTAGGTCCCATTAGAGGCGACCACTCTGATACAACTGTAATAATCCGTAATTACAAATGTGAGTCAAGATGGAAGCGCATAATGGTGACCTGCCCTATAATTTCGAGAGAAGTTTTGCCATTCCCGTTGTATTATTAGACCTTATCAATGGGTAGCGGCTGGAAGGGGCAGGTTAGCACAGTGGTCGTCCGCCATTTTGGTAATTGTGGTGGTTGTGGTGGTGGTGGTGGTGGTGATGGTGGCTGGTATAGTGGTAGGGATGGCGTTTATGGTAGAAGTGGCGTGATGGTTCAGATAACACAAGGTTGTGGTGACTGTGAAATGGCTGCTGAGGGTTGTGGTCGGAGCTAATGTGGAGATGGTGGTGGATGTGGTATTGAAGCGTGTGTGTTACGAATGTTTATGAAAATCGTTTTCTTTTATTACCTCATAAGAATCAGGGCAATGCTTCTATTAATTTGGAATGTACATCCTCTTATAATCTCGGCTTTATGAACGCTCAGAGAAATATTTAACACGTCTGATATATTCTGAACACACACGCAAACCTGTCCGCACACACACACACACACACACACACACACACACACACACACACACGCCGGTCTTTGTTTTCATCCTGTGCAACGTGACGGAGACGTATTGGAAGAGGGAAGAAAATTCTCCAAATAATCCATTAAAGTCATGTTGCTCATTTTACGGCAACGAAGGGACGATAAAAAACGATTCTTCGTCGGCCTGTATTTACCGAAGAGTGAGAAAAAACGAAGGATACGGACGACAGTGACGAACAAGACAGCCGGAAAGGAAAGACAAAAGAAAAGAAAAAAGATAAAGAATGAGATGATAGCGAAGGAAAGAGAAGTCGTAGGGGAAGAAAGACGAAAGATAACTTTATATGATTAACCGAAGAACCAGACGAGAAGCGAGGTGAGGTAAGGACGAAGAGGGAGACGGACAAGAGATGTGAGGGGGAAGGAGGGAGGGAGACAGGGAGAGGGAGCGGGAGAGACAGACAGACGGGAGGAAGATAGAGGAGAGTGGGAGAAGAGGAGTGAGGGAGAGAGGAGGGGGAGGAGAGGGGCAGGTAGGGACAAGGGCCGACAAATAGTTAACTGTCAAGCTCAGCCGACATTCATCTTGGGTTGTGTGCAGTCATTTCGCGGGTAATCATACCTTTCTCAGACTTTTTATATTCACACTAATTCTAGGGTTCCGGGCGGCGCATTCCACCAGGCCCTTATTAGATTTAACTGGGGGAAGGTGAGGGAGGGGAGTAGTTACCTGTTTCTCGCCACACCTTGATTCCCCTACGGTCCCCAGTCACACTTCTCCACTGTCATGCTAAAGAAATGGAAAGGAGTGAGTGTGATGTGGAAGGAGCTGGACGCAGAGTGGAGGCGGGTTTGTTCTCGAGCATAGTTCACTGTAAGGAGGTCTCATCTCTTTGTCTTCACCCACAAACCAGCACCATCGGCTAAGCTCGCCCGTACCGAGGCCGTGCGACTGCGGGGCGGTGGGAGGGGAGGAACCACACACCAAAATGATATGACATGTCTTTCAAGCATGCCAATTCCCGTTTCAAAGATTTACGACCTAAGGAAAGCCGACAGGTGAGCCTTATGTGACTCTGGCGCAAAGGTGCCGACGCGAGGCAGAGCGAAAGGTTGTGTCCGACGAAGAGGAGGTCCCTTGGCGGGCGCGTGGTGGCTCCTCCAACACGCGGAGATTAATTACACATTTTCAGCGTGAGAAATCGTAATGAAAGCAGGTGTAAGGAAGGTTGTAAAATATAAACTCAATATTTACAGCAAAGTGGCGGCATGTGAGCGAGGTAGGAGGAATGTAGGAAGGAGGGGGAGGGGGGTAGGATGGAGGAAGAGAGGGATGGAAAAAGGCAGACACGGTGAGGCTGACTGACCGACCCTTCCCTGCGGCCATCAATAGCTCAGGCGGCGGGTGAATGACAATGCTTCTTAGGGTTGGCGTTTAGCGGCCTCCAAATGCTCTGTCATTACCACGCCCTCGACAGTCGCCCAAACAATCGTCACCACGAAATTACTGTGATTGTTCAATTACAGAAACTCTACCGGGAGCTGGAGCGAGCGGGGCTGTCCTCGTGATGAGCGGCCCGGGCACGCCACGAGATGGATGACTGGCGGCCCGCCCAGACCCAGGTAGTCGCGGCGCACCGCTGTTATTATTCTCTTTTTCATCCGCTAAATAATGTCTCCGGATACGCAGCGAGGCATAGGAAGTAATGTATCTTTTTAAAAAACATCTTAGTATTGATCTTTAACATTCCTTAAGTTGAGGGAAAATTATTAGATTCCATATAGGTTTTCTACAATACGTGTTCTTTACAAGATTAAGATTTACTTAGCCTATTTCTTGACGGAGGGTAATAATCAATATCTCTCCAGCTCCTTCGATAGATGCGGGAGACGCCAATCATTGGTGCTGAGGTAAGGAAAGATGGTGAACAAAGCCGACTCGCCGTTGATATCAGTTGGGAATCAGTAATTTAAAACTTGTCTGCAGGTAACAAGTGAGAAATTTTAATGATACCTTAAAAAGCAACAGGTGAGAAACGTCAATTAATAACCTGTCGGCAGGAAGGAGATACAGGTGAGCAGAGGAGCCTCCCACACACCGGAGTGGCCAAGGGCCTTCGACGTCGGTGAAAAATATAATTTTTCATGTCTATACGTAGAGCAAAGCGAGTCAAGCAAGTGTGACAAGTGTATGTAGTATTTCCTGCACATCCGTTAGACAGAGGGTCAGCGGGCGCTGGCTTCAACTTTTGCTTGATAAATACTGCACTCAAAGGACGTTCGCATATGCCAAAAGTAGCATAAAACTACTACGACTACGCATAATTAAAGTCTATATACAACATGATTAAGATAAAGAGCTACTGCACGGTACCTAAAGAACAAATATTAAAGTCTTTCCATTCTTTGTTTTCTTCTTCCTCATAACAAGCGGTCACTTTATATTTGGAAATTCAGTTTTGCGAGATTACACGTAACTGTACCGTATGGAGTGAATTCCCATCCATCTAACATGGATATCATTAGGACTTCGTTGCCTAAGATTTGCATATATGTGTGTGTGTGTGTGTGTGTGTGTGTGTGTGTGTGTGTGTGTGTGTGTGTGTGTGTGTGTGTGTGTGTGTGTGTGTGTGTGTGTGTGTGTGTGTGTGTGTGTGTGTCTCTCTCTCTCTCTCTCTCTCTCTCTCTCTCTCTCTCTCTCTCTCTCTCTCTCTCTCTCTCTCTCTCTCTCTCTCTCTCTCTCTCTCTCTCTCTCTCTCTCTCTCTCTCTCTGTGTGTGTGTGTGTGTGTGTGTGTGTGTGTGTGTGTGTGTGTGTGTGTGTGTGTGTGTGTGTGTGTGTGTGTGTGTCTCTCTCTCTCTCTCTCTCTCTCTCTCTCTCTCTCTCTCTCTCTCTCTCTCTCTCTCTCTCTGCGGGTGGGTGGGTGGGTACGGGTGGGCGGGTGTGATGGAGATCATCTGTGACTGCCAAAATGACAGTTGTCCTGGCGGAAAACGGCCAATGATACACAGCGGCCCTCCCTTCTGCCGCCACGATTGGCTAATGATGGTGGTGGAGGACGCCCACCTGCTCATTGTCCAATTAGAGAAACTCCCGGACACTGTAATCTGTTTCTACGATTGGGCTACCTGCTGCTGGTAGGTCGCCTCGGGCCACGCGCCGTTTTTTGTGACCGCTCGCGTGTCTCTACTTCCCATTCCTTTCCATGCGTTCCTGCCCGTCCCATAATCTCTTTAGCTTTCACTCTGCCCGGATCCTTCTCTATGTTTTCTTTCTTCCGGACCAGCAACATTTTTATCTGAACGTTATGCTGCACTCAACAAAGCAAGACTTGTTTCAAAGTTCTCTTCCTGTCCTGTCTCATTTTAGCCAAAGTCAGATTTATACGCCAGTGGCTATTTCTGAGCGAGTGCTATAACTTTGCGCAGAGTGTTCAACTGCTGATACCACATGAATATATCATTGCCTGTGGAGGGATATGAATGAAGAGTAGGCGGGGGAAAGCAATACTCACTTTGAATTCCTTCTAATAGCTACAAATTTCTGCTTAATAAATATCAATTGATTGCAACGTTTATTAGTTACCGTTCATCACGCAGCTCTATCGATTTCACATCAGCTGAAGCGCGCCACGACCGTCCTCTCCGCCTGCAGTGACATGCGAGGAAAAACACCCGGAACTGCGGCGGGGCACACTCCTCGCGCCTTTGTTTTCACGGTGGGCGGAAGAGAGGAGAGGAAGAAAAAATACCACTGAGAACTGTCCATCATGAAGGCAGGGAGAGCGACGGGAGAGCAAACACAAGAAAATATTAATGAATAGCTTTCACGAACAAATATGAGCAATTAAGGAACCTCGCTCCCTACCTCCATCCCTTCCTCTCTCCCTCGTTCCTCCTCTTTCTTCATTCTTTTCTCTCTCCTTCCTTCGCTTCTCTCCCTTCACCCTCTTGCTCCGCCTCTTCCCTCTCTCTCTCTCTCTCTCTCTCTCTCTCTCTCTCTCTCTCTCTCTCTCTATTTCTATATTTCTCTCTCTCTCTCTCTCTCTCTCTCTCTCTCTCTCTCTCTCTCTCTCTCTCTCTCTCTCTCTCTCTCTCTCTCTCTCTCTCTCTCTCTCTCTCTCTCTCTCTCTCTCTCTCTCTCTCATCCTCTCCCACACACCAAAAAACATAATAGGCACAAACTTTACGTATATTCTGTGACAAACATTCCATTTAGATATTTATTAGAAAAAAAAACTTTCGATCATAATCTTGAATGTTTCTCGAACCCTCTAGATGCTTTCAGACCCTCTCACCTATGGTAATGAGGTTACTACAAGAAGACGTGTCAGGAGAGGTCAGGTCAAACGAATGACAGGTGATGAGTGACCCATGTTTGTGTGTTTGTACAGGACGGGAGTGACAGGTATGAAGGAAGTGAGAGGAAGGTAATGTCCGTCTTCTCAGCCTCCCCGCGTCGATCTTCGCCTACCCCTCGCCCACCACGACGCCCACTCCGCCGCCTCCTGGTAAACACTGGAACGAGCACGGAGGTAAAACGGCAGAGGAAAAAAATAATAAAACGAAGAATATCGAACCTTGGTGTGTGTGTGTGTGTGTGTGTGTGTGTGTGTGTGTGTGTGTGTGTGTGTGCGGTAATTCTTCGATCCATCAACGCTCGTTCAGTCAATAAACAGGCGTGAGGTGGTGCCGCTCAGACACACGCAAGGAATTAGCTTGTCGCCACTTGGCAATCAGGAGACTCAGAGATAATTATTAATAGAATAATAAAAACGATTAAGCTCATCGCATATTTATCCCGAAGACATAAGCACTAATTAATTTCATTCCAATTTATCTTTCCCTGTAATGCGAAGCTGAGGGTAAATAAACCGAGTATTTGTACCCTTGTAAAGTTTAATGAATCCTTGACTCCTGAAAGGAAAACATTTGCTTTGAGTGAATGTGTTTATGTTATCGTGTGTTTGTACGAGTCGTTTCCATCCCTGGTTATCGGCCGCGGCGCCAGGAACACTGTACACACTCGCGGCTTAGTCCGGTGTGGATTACAGGCAAGCAAATAATTAGTGATAGAAAATGTTTCTGAGAAAACATTTTTTTGTAATATGTCTTTATTACAGTGTTTATAAACATTTACTCTTCTCAGTACTTTCTAGTATCGCTTCTGGCATACTAAATAGTCTTTACATTTTGTTCACTGATAATTACACGCAAAGGCTAAATATATGATAAAAAGTCAGTCAAAACACAGATAAAAGTTACTTCATCCAACAGATCATGCGCCAAACATACAGTCACAAAACAACAACAAACAGGCAAACACACAGACACAAAGGAAGATATCTATAGAAAAAAGGCAACAACAACCGTGAAGTAAGAAATATACACACAAACAAAGAACCGAAAGACAACAAATGCAAACATACACAAAACAGAGTACACACACACACACACACACACACATACACCGTAAGGCTCCTACAGAAAGTCCATTATCTTGACCAAGAAACCAAACATGGCCAACAGTGATTATCCGTGCACACACACACACACACACACACACACACACACACATATACACACACACAACATCGCCTCTATATGTACAAATTATGCGAGTAACGAAGAACAAACACGAGCCATAATCATTCTATAACCGGGCCATGTTTGTTTTGTGCCACTGACGTCACACCCTCGAAACCGGACGGGGAGGCGCCGCTAGATGGCAGCACCTGTCTCATATTCATTATTCATATCAGTAATGGGAATGGACGAGCCGCAGGGGGGAGGAGGGACTGCCTGAGACGGAGGGGGAGGGGAGGCATTTGGCTATTGTTTTGGTGTCAGCTCTGCAAACAGTCGCCGCCAAGAGGTTGTTAGCGGTTAGTGAATGGATCGATGCGTATTTTTTTTAGGTATTTGTTGTTTGCTCCTCCGTGATGTGTTTGAATGCTTGTTAATGGAAGGAGTTCACACGTACGAGTCTGATGGGCTCACTTCTTTTTATTTTTATGTGTTAGTTCTTTTATACTTGAGTTTCAATTTAATGATTGCCGTGCGTTGTGAAATAATTATTATTCTTAGCAATGGTGAAGGTGGTTCGCATAATTGCTATTACTAATTTAGTTTGAATGACTCATCACTATTACTACAAGGACATATGCTGCTGCTGATAACTAACTGCATCTACTACTATTACGACTACAACAGCTCTAACTACTACTACTGCTATTACTACTACTACTACTACTACTACTACTACTATTACTACTACTACTACTACTTCTACTACTACTACTACTACTACTACAACTGCAGATGTCACAAGAGGACCTCACCTGGTCACTTCTCGCGGCCGCCCAACCTTCCGCTTAATCACTTAGTCTTGTGGCCTGTTAATTACGGCGGACACACGGGGCGGAAATGTGTTGTCAAGCGTTCCCGTGTGAGTGTGTGAACTTCCTGCCCCTGCTCCCTCTTCCGCCTACATTCGTTTAGGAGTAATTGCCTCCAAACAATACTATTTTTGGATTTGATTTCTTTGTGTGTCTGTATTATTTTTTTCCTTAGTCTCTCTCTCTCTCTCTCTCTCTCTCTCTCTCTCTCTCTCTCTCTCTCTCTCTCTCTCTCTCTCTCTCTCTCTCTCTCTCTCTCTCTCTCTCTCTCTCTCTCTCTCTCTCTCTCTCTCTCTCTCTCTCTCTCTCTCTCTCTCTCTCTCTCTCTCTCTCTCTCTCTCTCTCTCTCTCTCTCTCTCTCTCTCTCATCGCCGCCAATGTTATTTGTCACTATCACCGCCAGGACAACCTATATCATCACCATGGCAACAATTTCTCTCACCATTAGCATCAGGATTAAGCATGAACACCCAAGGGTAACAACAGCTACCAATCATTTCTCATCAAGCAGCATAATGAACAGTAACACTAATGCTGTCACTACCAACACTATCAAAACAACTCCCATGACACTGCTACAACCACTGACGCCCGATTGTGATGCGCCGTACAGCTGTTAACTCACCCATTAATAACCATAGACGCAGGACATTCTTGAATGATTTGATCAGTTTATGATATGGTTACAAAAGTGTATTGTTTGCCTTGGCATGTGTGTGTGTGTGTGTGTGTGTGTGTGTGTGTGTGTGTGTGTGTGTGTGTGTGTGTGTTGGCGGGTGTTTTGTGTATTTTTGTTCTCATGTTTGTGAGTTTGCGTGCGTTTATATGTATATTTGTGTGCGTGTGTGTGTGTGTGTGTGTGTGTGTGTGTGTGTTTGCACCAATGATATATTTATTGTTTCATACCCCACGCTCATGTTACGTATATGTGTTTATATTGATTCACACATAATTCTTTGATGTAATTGCATGTCGTTAGTTTGCGTGTGCGCGTGTGTGAAGCGAGCGCATCCGTTGTATAGGCGGCGTGTGATCATGGGACGGCCGGAGGTGACCAGCGGCGAAACAATAACTCCAGCAGGCTTAATGAAGGATAAACAGCCACCTAATGAAGAATCGATATTACTAATGGCACGTGCAGGCATACGAGAGGGGGATGAGGAGATGGAAGAGAGGGAAGAGGAGGAGAAAGACGAGAACGAGAAAGAGGTGGAGTGCTATTTCGACGATCAAGAAGCCAAAGACGAGAACGAAGACACTGTGAATGAAGAAAATGGCTTCAAAGAAAAGGTAAAGAAGTAGGAAAAGGAGGAGGAGGAGGAGGAGAAGAACTACAATGGCAATTACTAGGGAGATGATATCAAGGAACTAAAAAAAGGCTCTGTTCGTAGGCCTTGAATAAAGTCGCTATCAACGTGAATTTCAGAAATAATACTGAGCTATCCCGCAAAATAAACAACAACAGCAAATCTTTATCTTGTAAATTCATGGTAAGAGTCCGTAAGAAATAATCGTGGGAAAGAAAAACTGTAGTTGTCGAGAGATGAAGACACGTCATTACATTGATCTTTGTTAGAGTTTATGTTATGGAGGCCGGGAATGACGCCGGGAACACAGGGCACCATCTGGCACCTCACCTGGACAACACCTGGACCTCTGGAGGCTTCACTTTTACGTCTTTACAAACTTCTCACTTTTGGGACCTTTTGCTCCCTCCCCAAGACAAGAACGGGGCGCGATGGCAGGTCAAGGATCGCGGTGGCAGACGGTGACGGAGTGAAAAAGGAATGGACATGGAAGGGGCTGAGAGACTGGCCACGAGGGGGGAAAGGGGGAGGCTAGGATCACACGGGAGCTCCCATCATCACCACTAGTCTTTGCAGTAGTACCCAAGACACTCTACTCCGTCGTAACCGCAGCTCACAGCACATATGACCTCAGCAACCACACGAAACACGCCGCCTCCTCAGTTCCTCGTCCCCTCCCTGCCCACGCCTCCCTCGCCTTTCTTTTCACTCAAGACCGGCGTTCACAGGCCTTCCCAAACCTCCAGTAGAAGAGCATTGTGATTCTTCGAAACATATTCCTCGCCCGAAAAGATGACCGAGCCGTGGGAAGCGAGTCACAGGATCACTTCGTCTCTCTCAGTCCCATCGTCTTATGGAGGATGTGAGAAGATTGGTGGCGGGGCGGACAAGGAACCAAGGAATAAAAGATTACGATGGGAAGGAAAGGAAAGGAACAGGAAAGGAGGTAAGAAGAGACAGACACATTCACGCGTCGCACTACCAAGAAAGAAAAAGAAAAGTGCAATGAGAGTAATAAATCAAGCTTACCGAAGTTTATCTGAACTCTCTTGATTCAGGCACGCCACTTCGCCCTCTCAACCCTAAGCTCCTGAAAAGAGTAAAAATTATATAGTGTCAGCAAAGGATCTGTTCCGTGTAGCGAATACCTAATCAGTGGTGTATCGTTTCATAGTCTAAGCTCACGCGTAACACAAGCTGGCGGAAGGCTCATTCATCACACCTTGAAATTATTTACGGCACTAAGGCTGGAAAGACCCGTGGCGACTTTCTTCCAACAGCTACGATAGTAATTTATTTAAAAAGACTGAACATGTATTTACTTCTTATTTGCTGATTTGAGTTGAATGTTTGTTTGAAATGATTACTGATTATATATGTTACTTTTGAAATACTCTTTTTTTTATATTCAAGTTTGTCACCTCACTACAAATGGCTATGCATATGTAGTTTTAATCATATTCAAAACAGATATGCTTGTAGCTTTTTAGGCATGATAAGTTTTCTTCTCATGTTGATGAAAAAATGGAATCTTCAGGAAATTTATAATTCCTATATAATCAAGATAAATATGCAAAGTCATTAAAATCCTAGATATAATCGTTTAAACACAACCAATAATAACTCATTCATAAACAATAAAGAAAGAAAATAGAAAATATTATTGAATGAACGAAAACAGGAACGCAATGTATGATAAAAAAATTTTACACGCAGATCGTAGCTACTCGCAACGAAAACCCACTAGCTCACTCACTCACTCACTCACCAATTCATCTCTCTCTCTCTCTCTCTCTCTCTCTCTCTCTCTCTCTCTCTCTCTCTCTCTCTCTCTCTCTCTTGAAACTCTATTCTGCTCCCCTTCGCTTTGCTTCCCCATCAAACTAACTGCGTTCTATATAATTTACTTTGCTCTTAATATCTCCCTCTTCCCTGCATCCTCTGCTTGTTCCTCCCTTCCGGACTCGTTTTTACCGGGCCCGCTTCCCTTCGTCTCCTTCTCTCCGTGTTATTTCGTTATTTCTCCATTACACTCCGTCGAACCCTGCATCTGCACCTCTCTGGCTCTTGCTCTATTTTCCCCTTTACCATTCCAATTTTCTTCATAGTGTTTTTTTCTTTATGTACAACTTCAGATTCACTATGGACTAAAAATCTTAGTATACTTCATATTCCTTGGTAAATTCTTTATTCCATTAGGTTCTTTAAATATTGTCCGCCTTCTAGCTCCTTTTCTAATCTATCCCTTCCATTTTTAGCCTCCTCTCCGCTTCCCTCTATCCCTAAGCCTTCCCTTCTTCCCTTCACCCTCCATCCCAACGCCCATCTCTCCGCTTTCTCCCGCCAATCCATCATCAGCGCCTTGCCACAGTCCAGCTGCGGGGTGCCGCCTCGCCACCTTAGTAAATTGTGACTGACTGACGTTTCATTTCCAGGATGGTGGTCGTGGGTGAGACGCCTTGCCGGGGAAGTAGGCGGGCCGTCAGAACACTGCTTTAAGAAATTGTTATACTCATCCTTACGGTGGGACTGGCTGTTTTTCTTGTAGCTCGGTTTCCAGGTAATTTAGTTTGTTTACTCGCTAAAGATCAAAAGAATATTTTACTTGTTCAAGGGGACTTGCTTACGATTTTTCATTCTCTGGCCAAGTATACTTAATTTATCTTTTATGGTAACCAGGTATCACGGGCCTCGGATGGTCCTCTCCTCGCAGAGCTGCAGAGCCTCGCTCATTACCCTAATTGCTGTGGTATTTGAGATAATCTTTGTTGTGCTGACAGATGCTAAGATGCCTCCCTCTGCGTGAGTACAAGTCAGGTAGTAATGCAGGCAGGTGAGGGTCAGGCGAGGAGAGGCCCCTGCTGAGTGCAGCCGTGAGAGGAGGTGTTGTGTGGCCGCCTTCGTGCCAGAAGGAGGGTTTGGAGGCCACGGAGCAAAACCACTACAACGCCGCGGCCCCGGGTGGCCTGTTACTACTCTGCTATAGATGACTACAACGCTCACACCCCCGTGGCGCCGCCCCGGGACGCCCACCAGGGGCCACCACAGCCGCCCACAATGATGTCTCACTGACGAGCGATACGAAAACTTGAAGAAAGGCGCTGCATTTATCTGGTCTGGTTTCGGCACCTCAGGCCAGCAGAGCGGCCGCAAATAAAGTGTAGGTGTGTGGCGACTGGTACTTGTTGTAGATGTTAAAACAATTATTTGCTAAAAAACACCAGGATGATTACTTGGCGCAAGAGATTTACGTCTCTGATTTTTGAAAATTATAACGGCTCGAGGCGCTCCCGCAATGGTGCACCTGATGACCGTAGCGAGGAGGAACGAATAATTCTTTTTTACGTAGCGGCGGCCGCGGCTGATCAGAGTGATTAAGGTGAGCACCTTTCCCTTACGCCCGCCTATGGCACACATCTCTCACTTGTCTTTCACTTGTACAAGTTTCTGAGGCCCAGACCAGGCGTCCCTCGCGGCAGCACGGTGAAGGTGTCGGGAGACAGGGTCACGCCACCCTGGCTGGTATAGGTTCTCGTTCAAGGTGCCGCCGCAGCCTCGTCCATCCTCGGAAACTACATGACAGGTTAACACTTCCAGGCGGGGACGAGGGACGCGGCGGGTACCGGATGCAGACTTTCGGAAGTAAGTGAGGGCGGTCACTCGCCGCCATTAGCCGATCATCTCGTCCTTAAAAGTGGTCATCCGTCCGAGTTACCCAGTCATCTTGTCCTTAAACTGGTGATCTGGCTTCTCTCACCCGTCCATTTCGACACTCGGTTCATCATTTGCGGTCCCAGATGCCGCCCGGGTCCCTCATCTGGCGGTGGGGGCTCGGGAGGGGCTAGCGGCGGCCTCCTTCCTGGGGCACGGGGCTGACCTTCACGACCGAATGTGTGTGTGTTACTGTGCCTCCGGGTGTGTGTGTGTGTGTGTGTGTGTGTGTGTGTGTGTGTGTTAGCAAGGTATGGTTTGTATGGTGTAAACACGGAAATGGGCGTGGTTGCGGAAAAGTATAATGAAGCTAAGAGAGAGAGAGAGAGAGAGAGAGAGAGAGAGGAGGAAGGTGTGTGTGTGTGTGTGTGACTGGGTGTGTGTGTGTGTGTGTGTGTGTGTGTGTGTGTGTGTGTGTGTGTGTGTGTAGGTACTTTTTATAATGAATCATTTTAGATGTTATACGGCAGTTTTATATACCTCTGCTTGTTTTAGTTGGTCCTACGTGTAAGTTTGCAAGAGGAACAAAATCCAGAGCACGAAAAAGAAGAGAGGAATGGTGAACGGTCCACAGAGAGACAAAAAACAATAGAAACTATAAGAATAGGTAGAGAGGAGTGAAGATACAGATGAGGACGACTACGCATGAGGTACAATGGCCGAGGGGAGATAGGCTTTCATCCTAGCCGGCCTCTCATCCATCATCCGCTCCGTGTCACCCACCTACTCTTCTCCTTGCCCTTCACCTTCCAGCTCTCCACCACACAAATCCTCACCTCTCCTTACCCTACCTAGTTCTGCATAGTTCCATCCGATCTCGCTTAACCTTATCAATCCTGCCCTAATATACCTAACCCTGCTCTAGTATGTTCTCTGCTTCAGCCTACTAACACTACTATACCTTCCATAACCTAACCTTACTCTGTCTTGCCTAACCCAGCTGCCTTATCCTCCCTAACCTTGCTCTAGTATGCTCTCTGCTTCAACCTACTAACACTACTATACCTTCCATAACCTGACCTTACTCTGTCTTGCCTAGCCCAGCTCTCTTATCCTCCCTAACCCTGCTATGTTTTATCTACCAACTCATGCCTTACTCTCCTTACCCATCCCTTACTCTACCAACCCAATGCTTTACTCTACCCAGCCTTGCTTTGCCTTGCCTAACCCTGCCTTTTCCTTACGTACCCTGATTTAATCTTTCACACCTCTACCTAATCGTACCCTACCTAACCTTGCCTTATCGTCCTTAATCCCACTTTACTCTCCCTAACTCTGCTTTGACCTATATATCTTTCCCCTACCTATCCTTGCCTTACTGTACTTGACCCTGCCTAACTCTCCCTAACCTTGCTTTGCCCTATCCGACCTTGCTTTCCTTTACCCAACCCTGTTTTTACTACCTCGCCTACTGTCTGTTTTCCATAGTTTATCTTCTTCCATGCTAATGTCTTCTTTTATGCTTTATTCTGATTGCTTGTCCAGCATTTTACGGCGGTCTCTCTACTCTTCATCCTGGTGTACGCAATCTCATCCTTTCCAGCCTGTTGCATTTTTCCTTACCTTTCCTCTTCCTACCTTTCCATGCCTAACTTGCCATAAACCCAATAGGCCTCTCCATTCCACTCCACCCTCTCTCACACTGCCTCACCTTGAAAGTCTCACGTGTGTTGCCTTACTCTTCATCATCCTACTCTTCTTTGTCTTTCTCTGTCACATCTGGCTTCACCACATCTTTCTTTGCCTTGTTTTACCTCACCATGCGTCATCCTAGCTGTCTTTACCCTCGCCACGCTTAACATTCCGTGTACTTAGCGAGGGTACATAAAGATAAGGATGGTAGAGGAAAAAATCTACAGAAAATGCGGGGAGGGAAGATATTAAATAAGAAAGGAGGTGGACGAAGCGAGGCATTAAAAGGCAGTAGCTGTTTACAGAATAAAGTTAGGGGAGCAAGGAACACGTGGTAGGAAAATAAAGGACTAATGAGTGCAAGGAACAAACTTGAGAGAAGCGAAAAAGTACGAATAGGAGAGTTGGCCGAAAAGGGAATACAGAAAGAACACATACGAGCCAAATCTAAGGGAGGTAAGAAGCAAGTGGCTGTGGAATAAAAAAATCAGATGAGTACCACGAAGAACTTCAAGTAAAATGGAAAACACGGGAGCTGGATGGACACAGTAATTTCCAGAAAAAATGCAACTGGTTGAGTAAAAAATATCAAAAGAGGGCACAGTTGGGAAGAAAAACAAGCTGTAGAACGAAGCAAGAAGACGCTTACGCGAAGTACAAAAAATATTGGTTGGGCTACGCTGTACCAGAGAGTAAGATCATGTAAAGGCAGTAAATAGTAAAAGAAAAAAAAAGATCAGTGCGCCATCAAAAGAAGTGCAAAAAGGAAAGTAAT
Source organism: Eriocheir sinensis (assembly GCF_024679095.1). Lineage (NCBI taxonomy): Eukaryota > Metazoa > Arthropoda > Malacostraca > Decapoda > Varunidae > Eriocheir > Eriocheir sinensis. The sequence goes on along the minus strand of NC_066547.1, from coordinate 840,981 downwards.
GGAACTTGTAGGAATGTAATATGTAATAAAAAACAGTATAGAAAAAAAAAGAATGTGTCATGCAGCTCGTGAAAATTAAATCTGTTCTCAGAAAAAGTTACTGAAACAATATCTATATCTATATCTATCTATATATCTATTTATAATATATATATATAATATATATATATATATATATATATATATATATATATATATATATATATATATATATATATATATATATATATATATATATATATATATATATATATATATATATATATATATATATATATATATATATATATATATATATATATATATATATATATATATATATGAAGGTAATGAATTTTGAAACGTTGAAGTAGAAAAGTTAAAGCAGTGGTAAGAAGTTTTATGTGTATCTGTCTATCTATCTATCTATCTCTCTATCAACACAAATAGATAGACAGATAGATAGATAGAAAGATAGATAGATGAATATAGATAGATAGATAGTGTGACAGAGATAGATAGATATAATCAAAATCAAGAAAAATGATGATTGATTGGACATAAATATTGGACCCAAGTATTGGAAATAATTTCAGAAATAATATTTACTGGCAAAACGAAAGAAGCAAAAAGGAAGCACGTGGCCGGGAAAATAAAGATTAATTGAATGTCATGAAGGCGGCGAGGCGGGGGATGGAGGGCTCGGAGGGTGTCAGGCAGCATCACCCGCGCCACGGTCAACCTGCCTCGCCTAATTACCCAGGTTTTAATTGGATTACAAGTGTAATAGTCACTAATGTTAGGGCACGAGGCGACGTACCCACAATTTTCCCTAAAGTGGCTAACCTTTTCCATCTCTGAGGAAGGAAAGGGAGGGGAGAAGGAAAGGAGGGATGGATGGCGGATAGGAAGTGATGGTGGTGGTGATGGTTGTGAGGAGGCCATTGTGAAAGATGAAATTAGGCTTCAAATGTTTCTTAGCCCTAAGGAAAGAACGTTCTTCATTATCGCTATCGGAAAAAAAGTACAAGACCATAAATCTGAAAGAAAGCCAAGACATGCATAACATTTCCACGTTTAAATTTCAAAGAAAACACGAAAACGAGGAAGCAGGTGAGACAAATCAAGTAATAAGAGATTTTCATTTAAGGCGGCCAGTGCGTTGACCAAGCACGGAAGGAAAAAAGAGAGTAGAAAATGGGAAGTATAAAGGGAGAGGGAAGAGGAGAGAGGAGAGGACTATAGAGGGATTCTGCTCCGTATGATGCCAATAAGGAAGGAGAGGTAGGAAGAAAAGTGTAAGTTAAAGTGGTACTTTCATAAATGGGTAACGGAGGGAAGGAAAAGAAAGGACGATAAGTTAGAGGGAAAGGGAGTAAGCAGATGGAAAAGGGACATAGAGTTCTTATTAACTACGTTTTAAAAGGATGAAAAAAGAAAGGATGAGGGAGAGGTAACGTAGAAGGAAGAAAGGAAGAGAATTAGTGATAAAGAAAACAGGTAGAGAAAAGGTAAAGTTGGCAGCATACGCTAGGGCTGCGCGTGGCGGCAGTGTGTGTAAAGATGGCAGAGGGGGGTAGGAATAAAAAAAGAAAAGAAGAAAAGATGTCTGATGGAGAAAGAGAGGTAGATGCTGTGATAGGTGAGGGGATCCCTGGGAATCCTGTGAGCCAGTCAGCCCCCGCCCCGGCGGGAGGCGCCTCGCTCAAGGGCACCGGGGGCCGCGTAATCAATTCCTCCGTGCCGGGCGACGCCGCGAGATGCAATCCTCTCGTCGCCGCCGCTAATATCATTAACAACACGCATCAAATTGAAATTAGTTTGGAAAGTGCGAGACGCTGGCTAATCAAAATTTGATTAAAACCGAGAAGAAAATGAATATCTCATACGTAAGTTTTGTCCTACAAGTTCCGGTCGCTTAGTTGAAATTTCATTGGACTCTTGTACATTTCAGAAAAGATGACATTCACTTGGCTAAATATAAAGTGCATTAAAAAATAACACTTTAGCTTCAGCATCTTTCGTGCACTAGTGCGCCACGAGGCAAACTAAATATTTTAAAACAAGAATGCAAATTTGTGGCAAGCCGAGGCCTGGCGGAAAACACGAACCAAAACATTAGAAGACGCTGCCGCCGCCCCGCGCTATTTCCACCGACAAAGTAATTATGGCATTCTTTGGATGAATTACTGAGTCGCTGTTTCAAACTTCTGTCGAAAAAGTTTAAACTGTCGCTTTTGAAACGTAAACATATTATGAAAAAAGATGGAGTTAAAAGCCGCAAAGTCTTTTATGTATTTTGAGGAGCACCAACCCAATTACGAGGCAGCGGGAAGGCAAAAGTCCCCCATTAATAATTACAGGCACGGGGCTGTTTGAGTGTGGAGGTAATGGTGTTTTACTCGTGCTTGCTGAGCCTGGGCCAAGTTTGTGTTGGTGTTGTGGTGATGTCTGATGAGGAGTGTGTGCGTTGCGGCGGCATGTCTGTGGGTGGGTGGGGGGGGGTAGGGGGGGGAGGGGGTGCTGGCGGCGGAAGAGGAGGGCGGGAGGGAGGCCAGCGGCGGTGGTAGTAATGGCAGTGGCACCGATGCGTCTCATTTTCAGCTCATTTACCCATTAAGTGCAGCTCCTCGTGTGTGCCGAGTACACCGAATGATTAGGCACTAAACGCGTCAACATATCTCTCAGATGCTCTCTTATATATATATATATATATATATATATATATATATATATATATATATATATATATATATATATATGTATATATATATATATATATATATATATATATATATATATATATATATATATATATATATATATATAAATATATAAATATATATATATATATATATATATATATATATATATATATCTATATATATATATATATATATATATATATATAGGGCCTGGGCTTACGCTCGTGTGGTCCCGTCTCCGTATCTGAAATGTCCAACTTTTCCGTTTAGGTTTGCACACTCTTCGCCGATACTACATTCTCACTTAGTCTGTTCCAAACCTCTATATTTCTTTGCGGGAAGCTATATTTCTTTGTCTCTCAAGCATCTTCCTTTCCTCAGTTTTTTACTGTGTCCTCTTGTGTTCCTGGTGTTTATTCCTTAATTCTTTTAGTAGTAGCTCCTCATTTTCTACATTTTACATTTTGCTCAATAATTAATAAATTTGTATAGGTCTCCCCTTTCTCTTCTTTGTTCCAGTGTTGGTAGATCCATCTCCTTTACTTTTTCTTCATATGTCAATGCCTCCAGTTCTGGAACCATTTTTGTTGCCATTCTTTGTATTCTTTCTAGTTTTTTTAAATGTGTTTCTTCTTATGGGAAGACCACACAGCCACCGCATATTCTAATATTGGTCTAATCAAAGTGGTTATTAACTTTTTCATCATATCCTTATCCATGTAGTGGAATGCTAATCCTATATTTCTCACCATTTTATACGTATCACCGAATATCCTATTAACATGACTCTCAGGCTGTAGATTAACTTGTATTGTCCTCCCAGATCTCTCTCTTCTTGAACTTTCTTTAATATTTCTCCATCTCCCTTTCTATATGTCCATTTTGGTCTCCCTTCACTCTTTCGCATTTCCATTACATGATTTTTCTTCACATGAATTCCATCTCCCATTTAATACTCCATTTCCAAATCTTGTTCAGGTCGTGTGTGTGTGTGTGTGTGTGTGTGTGTGTGTGTGTGTGTGTGTGTGTGCGTGTGCGTGTGTATGTGTGTGTGTGTGTGTGTGTGTGTGTGAGAGAGAGAGAGATCAGGATTGGTTTGATGAGAATGCTGAGGGCATCCGGGCCCTGCTGGCTGAAAAAAAACGCAGCCCACAATTCATGCCTTGCTAACCCGTTATCGGTCCCTCTCCGCCAGTGACACGCGGACCTCCTCTCCCGTGCTCAGTCCGAGCTCCGCGCCATGAAAAACGCCTGGTGGATCAGGAAGGCAGAGCAAAGCCAGCTCTTCACCGACCACAATGACGCCCATAACTTTTACGACGCCATCAAAGCCGTTCATGGACCTTGTGCAGTCTCCTGCGTCCCCGTGCACCTGTCTCACCTTTTGAACAGCACTAACCATGTGGACCCATCTATCATCGATGAGCTCCCAGTTCTTCCTCTACTTCCTAACCTCGACGCTCCACCCTCTTTCAGGGAAGTCAACAGCGCAGTTAAAAGCCTTAAGAACCATAAAGTTGCAGGTCCAGATCTCATACCAGCCGAGATCTGGAAAAACGGCGGATACCAGCTCAAACGTCGCCTGTTTCAGTTTATTACCACAGCCTGGGATACTGAAAACCTCCCACAGTACTGGAAAGATGCCAATATCATGCCAATATATAAAAAGAAAGGCGACAAAGCCGACTGCGAAAACTACAGGGGAATCTCGCTACTCTCTGTAGCGGGAAAAGTCCTCGCAAAGGCTATGATCAAACGTCTTCTCTTGAGCGTAGTGGACGACGTTCTAACCGAATCCCAGTGCGGCATCCGACCTGACCGCTCTACCATCGACATGGTCTTTGTAGCCAGACAGTTGCAAGAAAAATGCAGGGAGCAGCTTAAAGATCTCTTCCTGGCCTTCGTAGATCTGACCAAGCCCTTTGATACCGTAAATAGGGATCTCCTCTGGGGCGTCCTCTCCAGATGCGGCTGTCCTCCAAAGTTCCTCACACTACTACGGTCGCTCCACGATGGGATGTCGGCGCGGGTTTCCATCGGAGATGAAGAATCTGAACCATTCAACGTAAACATCGGCGTTAACCAGGGCTGCGTGCTCGCTCCAGTCCTCTTTAACATCTTCATCGTGGCCGCCACGCTCATCTCGCGTGAAAAGATAGATCGGGACGACGCCGTTGCCATCAAATACAGACTTGACTGCAGTCTGTTCAACCTCCGTCGGCTAAAAGCCACCACCAAAACGTCGGTCTGCCACATCCTCGACCTTCAGTACGCTGACGATACTGCCATCGCTGCAACCTCTACTGAAGTTCTGCAGAGAAATTTGTGCGCCTATGCCTCCAGCTACCATCGTATGGGCCTGAAAGTCAACACCCGCAAGACCGAGGTCATGTGGTAACTTCCTTCCACCAACGCTCCCCAACCGCCACTGTAGATACCCTTTATGGAGTATGAATCTCGATTATGCGGTTCAGTTCTGGTCACCCTACTATAGAATGGATATCAAGATATAAGGATATGTACAGAGGAGGATGACAAAAATGATTCAAGGGGTGAGAAACTTTCCTGACTGAAGCATTTAAATCTACATTCTCTAGAAAGGCGAAGGTTACGAGGTGACTTGATCGAGGTTTATAAATGGATGAAGGGCTTTAATAAAGGGAATGTTAATGGAGTTTTGGTTGTAAAAGAGCCAGGTAGGACACGTAGCAACGGTTTTAAGCTAGATAAATTCAAATTTAACAAAGACATAGGCAAGAATTGGTTTACCAATAGGGTGGTGGATGAGTGGAACAGGCTTGGCAGTCATGTTGTGGGTGCCAATACCATAGATACTTTCAAGAAGAGGTTGGATAAATTCATGGATAGTGAGGATAGGTGGGGTTAGGCTCACAGGAGTTGCCTTGTATAGGCCAACCAGCCTCATGCAGACTCCTTACGTTCTTATGTTCGTATGTTCTTATGTTCTTATCTCATGTTTGGGAGGAAGGGGTTCTACATAAGCAGAACTTTTGGGCAAAGTAGAGTCAAAGGTTCTTCGTCTCATCAGCTCCCTTCCTCTAACTGAGTCTTCCACCTCTAAAATTCCTCATCAATGCTGCATCTCTTTCTGTCTTCTGCAAATGTTTCCATGCTGACTGCTCTTCTAAACTTACTACCTGCATGCTTCTGCCCCTCCCTTGGCCATGCTACACACGAATTTCTACTCAAACTAATCTCAGGCTCATGCAAGAGTAAACCAACACATTAATTATTTCATCCCTTCCGCTGGTTGACTGGAATGGAGTATGCTTCTCATATGTGGGAAGAGGTTCCACTAACACCTTTTGGACAGAGTTAAGTTAAAAGCTTTTCGTCTCATTAGCTCCCGTTTGACTGGCAGTTTTCAACCTCTTAAAATTCCGCCGCGGTGTTGCTTCTCTTTCTGGCTTCTATCGATATTTTCATGTCGATTGCTCTTCAGAACTTGCTAATTGCTTACCTCCACACCTCCCGCGGCCCCGCTGCACACGACTTTCATTCATATACTCTCCAAATACCTTATGCAAGAGTTAACCAGCATTTTCATTCCTTTATCACTTTAGCTGGTAAACGCTGGGACAAACTTCCTCCGTCTGTTCTGCCTTATGCCTACGACTTGAACTCCTTCAAGAAGGAAGAATCAAGACCTATCCAAATGATTCTGACCCTTTCATTTAAAATTATTTCAGTGTTCTCTACAATATTTGTTGGAGCAGCGCTAGTGGACTTTCTTCTTTCTTCTTCTGTTGCCCTTGAACTGCATTATTTATTATAAAAATAGACAGGCAGACAGAGACAGAGAGGCATACAGATCTAGAAAGGTGCTGTAGTTTCCCCTGTTAGTAAATATTCTTCCTCCTGTGTCTTACATTGTCAACCAGCTTTTTTGTTCCCTTTCCAATGTTTAAAAAAAATCTATTCTACGTGCAATTAGTTCTTTCCTCTTTTTCACTTCTTTCCTATCCTACGTGTGTCATCGCTGCAAAATATGGTTAAGTGCAGCGCTCCGTCGCTGCCGTCCTGTCGTCGTCTGGAATGTCAGCAGCAGACTTTTGACAACAAGACAAGGCGTGAAGCAAACGATTTTAGAGTGAGTAAAAAATGAAGCACCCGCGAGGCTCCGGAATGGAAAGCAGGAAGAAATGAAGGAAGGAAAGAAGGAAGGAAAGAGGGAGAGGAAATGAAGTAGCCAAGGCAAGGAGGAGGTGAGAAAAAATGAATAAATAAGTGAATAAATGACTGAATTAATGAATGAATTGATTAACGAATGAATGTAGGAAGGAAGAAAAGAATGAAAATAGAAAAAAAAGAAAAAAGGAAAAATAATAGAAAAGGAATGAAAAGCTATGAATGAATGGAAGTATAGATAAATCAACGAATGACTGAAGGAAGCTTGTAGGGAAAGAAATGAGAAAAAAATAAGAGAAGAGGAAGAGGAAGAGAGAGAAGGAATAAAGTAAGAAGGGAAGGAAGGTAAGAAAGAAGGAATGAGGAATGAATCACGTTATGAGGAAAGGAACAAGAAAGAGAGGAAGCAGGGAGCAAGAAATGAGGGACAAGAAAAACAAGGGAGGAGGGAACGAGAGACGAGATAAGCAGAGGAAGAAAGGGAAATAGGAAGAAAAGGAGAGTGAGGAAGTTTGAAAGGAACGTCCAAGAGATCAGGGATGGTCATAAATGGGAAGAGAACGGTGAACGCGGATAGGGAGTTGGAGATGAGACAGAGGAGGAGAGAAACAAGCTGAAAAGTAAGGTGAAGGAAGGGGTGGGGTAAGGAGATAAAAGGAGGTCGAAGGGAAAGAAGTGAGGAAGAAGTGGGGGAGACAGGGAACAGTGGGGCGGTCAGGTGCAGTCTCTTTCCCTTTTCTTCCTTCCTCCTCTTTCCATCTCTCCTCCTCCTCTTTTATTTCTCTCCTCCTCCTCCCTCCCTCCCTCCCCCTCTCCCTCCTTACCTTACCCCCTCATAATGGTGATTGTATAAAATATCAAAACTGCATTAGAGCGGGACGGATAAAAATATTTGCACTAGTTAGCAAAGCCATTAGAGATACCTCCGCTTCTGAATATCAACTCGATGAGCAAAAAAATTGAAGCTTATTTTTTACACGCGTCCTAGACAGGGTAAGACCTTATTTTTTTATAATTTTGGCAGGAGGCTAAGCGAAAGGCTCTCCCGATTTTTGCAAGAGCGAAATTAATGCAAAGAAAGTATAATGAAAGCTTGTTATAGCTAAATGAAGTTAAAGTTTGTCCACGAGATGAAAGTTCTCCCTGGATAATGGTGTGCAATACTTAGATGAGACGCCTGATTTTTTGCGAGATTTTGGAGTGAAGAAGAAAGTTATGAACAGAACCACTTTAGCTTATAAGGTTGACTCACTTGGTGGCGGCTGGGCACTCGAGAAAGAGGAGGAGGAGGAGGAGGGAGGAGAGATAAGGAGGAGAATCCACCAGTCAGCTGAGTTCCGTCTGTTTGACTCCGGGCAGCGAGTCGTGCACCGCCTCTAACTGACTCTGATCGAGTTTTCGCCGTATAATTAGACTCAGAGTCGAGATTCTATTAAATATGAAGCAACCCCATTCCAGGCCAACGCGGGGGCAGGACCGACCCACCGACGTCTCTCTGCAGACGAGGACCATCAACGCATGTCTCTCCAGATGATTTCTACTGCCTTACGTGCCTCTGTAGCCTGTCCTCTTCAGTGCATCCTAAGGATTAACTTTGGGGTAATTCGAGGCGATAATTGTTTGATTTAGTGTTTTTCGCCCAAGAAAAGGGGAGAGTGGTAAGGGCTGTGGGAGGGAAGAGCGGCAGGGTGAAGGGAGAAAGCTGGGCGCAGGGGTGAGGTAGTGAGGGAGTGAGGGTGCTGAGGGTGCGTTATTGGAGGTGGTGTGGTATGAGAGTGAAAGAATGAAATGAAGTGATAAGAAAGGCAGTGAGAGGGACTACAGTGTGAGGCAGGGGAAGGAAGTTTATGACAGCTCCCCTGCCTCCAATACGTCACCCCATCGTAAATATTATTCCCCCAAACAGGCTATTTTAGGTCCGTGTATCTAATTTTTTTGTGGGCGTGAAACTCTGGCACTAGCGGCAGCTCATTCATTGTTTGGTGTGGAGGAAAGGGAGGCAGAGAGAGGTGGCAATGGGAGGAGGAAGGAAGAGAGAGGGAAGGAAAGGAGATAATAAATAAGAGGGGGATGGAACAATGGAAAGCGGCTAGAGAGAAGAGAGAAGAACGAGGATGGCTGAAGGAAGAGGAAAGTAGGAAAGTGCATGAAGGAAGGATTGGATACAAGACGGATGGAGGCTTAAGACTGAAGAGCAAAATGCAGAGAGGGATGAGAGGAAAAAATCCAGAAATAAAGGGGAAAGATTTCAAACGGAAAGAAACAAAAAGATGGAGGTAAAAGAGACATGGGTATGATGTGTTGTTATGAATCGAGGACCAAGTAGGATTCTAAGCACTCTGTCTTCCTGCCTCTCTGTTGTTATCAAAGGACAGAAAATCTAGAATAGAAAAGTGATAATGATAATAACACGTAAATTTTAAGGAAAATAGAAAGAATTAATAGAGTGAGAGAAAGAAAATTAAGAAGAGATAGGTTAGTTAGAAGAATGGAATAAGAGGAAATTAATAAAAGAAGAATAGAAAACTTATATGGCTTCAAGAATGGCTTCAAGAATGGAAGTCAAGAAATGGCTTCAAGAATGGCTTCAAGAATGGCTTCAAGAATGGCTTCAAGAATGGCTTCAAGAATGGCTTCAAGAATGGCTTCAAGAATGGCTTCAAGAATGGGTTCAAGAACGGCTTCAAGAATGGCTTCAAGAATGGCTTCAAGAACGGGTTTGCATCTATTTCAAGAATGGCTTCAAGAACGGCTTCAAGAACGGCTTCAAGAATGGCTTCAAGAATGGCTTCAAGAACAAAACTTGATAATCGTCGATACATCAGTTAACGACCGCTACCTTCTTTGCTCCCTCTCCCTCCTGCCCTCCCGCATTCCTACCCTCCCTCCTCATCAATTACTTACATTTTTTTCATTAATTATCTCCATAGTTTACCTTTCTCCCTTCTGATGATACAAAAAGCCGAAACATACTACTTCCTTTCCTTCCCCTTTTCTTCCATCTTTCTTTCACCTTCCTTCCCTTTTCCTCTCCCTTCCTCCTTGCCCACTCCTCCTCCGCCTCCTCTTACCGCTCCTCCCTATTCTCTCCTTACCCGTGACAAACCATCAACAAATTACTCTCCGCTCCCCTTCCACATCTCCCTGTTCTGCAAAACCTGCACCCTTGTCCCCAGTGTATACATTACCTCACCTCTGCACACACACAGCACACACACACACACACACACACACACACACACACACACACAATAATAAGTTGTGGATAGGGATAAATAGCTAGATAGATAGGAAAACAGATAGATATAGATAGATATATATATATAGAGATAGAGAGATAGAGAGAGAGAGAGAGAGAGAGAGAGAGAGAGAGAGAGAGAGAGAGAGAGAGAGAGAGAGAGAGAGAGAGAGAGAGAGAGAGAGAGAGAGAGAGAGAGAGAGCGAGAGAGAGAGAGAGAGAGAGAGAGAGAGAGAGAGAGAGAGAGAGAGAGAGAGAGAGAGAGAGATTACGTAAACCAGCACATGGCATCAGGTGGACTGTCACAGCGTAGTCCTTCCTCTTCGCCGTCACGTGGATGACTAGACGGTGCACGGCGGTGACTAGGTGGTGGTGGTGGTGGCGGTGATGATAGTGGTGTTGGTGGTGATATTGGTGGTGGTGGTAGTGGTGGTGGTGGTGGTGATAGTAGTAGTGGTGGTGGAGATGGTGGTGGAGATGGTGATGGTGGTGGTGACAGTGAAAGTGGTGGCTGTGATGATGGTGGTGTTAGCGAGGTATGGGTGCTGGCGGTGATGGTGGGGTGGTGATGCTTTTGGTGGTGACTGTAATATCAATGGTGGTGTTGGTGTTAATAGTAGTGGTGTTGGTGGTGGTCGTGATAGTGCTGGTGGTGGTGATGGGGATTGTATGGAGGTTGTGGTTGTGATGGTAGTCGACATGCATGGTGGTGGTGGTGGTGGGGGTGATTGCGGTAGTGGTGGTTGGGGTAATGATGGTAGTCGAGGTACATGGTGGTGGTGGTTGTGGTGGTAGTGGTGATGGTGATGATGATGGTGATGGTGGTGGTGGTGGTGGTTGTGGTGGTAGTGGTGATGGTGATGATGGTGATGGTGGTGGTGGTTGTGGTGGTAGTGGTCATGGTGATGATGGTGGTGGTGGTGGTTGTGGTGGTAGTGGTGGTGGTGGTTGTGGTGGTAGTGGTGATGGTGATGATGATGATGGTGGCTGTGGTGGCGTTGTTGTTGTTGTTGGTGGTGGTTGTTGTGGTTGTTGTGGTGGCAGTAAGGGTGATGGTGGTGGTTGTGATGTTGATAATGGTAGTGGTGGTGGTGGTGGTGGTGGTGATGGTGGTGGTGGTGGTGACGATGGTGGTTGTTGTGGTGGCGGTAATGGTGGTGGTGGTGGTTGTGATGTTGATAATGGCAGTGGTGATGGTGGTGGTGGTGGTAGTGGTGGTAGTAGTGATGGTGGTGGTGGTGGCATGTTGAGTGGGTGTAATAGTAATAGGTGGTGGTGGTGGTGGTGAGGGTGGTGGTGATGGTGGTGGTGGTGTGGTGGTAGTAGTGTGGTGGTAATTAGTAATGAGTGGTGGTGAGGTGGTGGTGGTGAGTGATGGTGGTGGATATATAATTAGTGGCAGGTAGTATGGTAGAAAGAGCAGTATAACGAAGTTATGCAGTATATATAGTGATTTATATATGGTGGATAAGTATACAGTGAGGCAATTGAAGATATAACATATATATAGTGGAGAAGAATAGTTTATATGAGGGTGGAGGAAAGAAGGGAGAAGGATTGATGGTAGCAGGTGAGGAGAAAAGTGGAGAGAAAGGGTAAGGGTCAAAGGAAGACAGACAGCAGGAGAAGGACAGGAGAGGAAGGAAGGAGAGCAGGAGAGGAGAGGAGAGAGAGACAGGAGAGAAGAGAAAGTAAGGAAAGGACAGGAGAGGAGAGAGGAGAAAGGACAGAGTATATAAGGAGGAGTATAACAGGAGGAGAGGAGAAAGAGTATATGGGTATGGTGGTAGAGTATGGTGGTAGGAGTATAGCAGGTAACAGTGGTGGCAGAAGGTGGCAGGTAGCAGGGTGGCAATAGTGGTGGTGGCAGTGGTGGTGGTGGTGGCAGGCAGGCAGTGGTGGCAGTATGGCAATATGGCAGGCAGTGTGGTGGTGTGGCAGCGGTGGTGGTGGTGGTGGTAGTGGTGGTAGTAGTGGTGGTAATAGTGGTGGTGGTAGTGGTGGTGGTGGTGGTGGTAGTGGTGGTGGTGGTGGTGGTAGTAGTGGTGGTAATAGTGGTGGTGGTAGTGGTGGTGGTGGTGGTGGTGGTAGTGGTGGTGGTGGTGGTGGTCGTGTGTGGTGGTGGTGGTGGTGGTGGTGGTGGTGGGGTGGTGGTGGTAGTGGTGGTGGTGGTGGTGGTGGTGGTGGTATTTGTGGTGGTGGTAGTGGTGGTGGTAGTGGTGGTAGTGGTGGTAATAGTGGTGGTGGTAGTGGTGGTGGTAGTGGTGGTAGTGGTGGTAATAGTGGTGGTGGTAGTGGTGGTGGTGGTAGTGGTGTGTAATAGTGTGGTGTGGTGGTGGTAGTGGTAGTGGTGTGCAGGTGGTGGCGGTGCTTCACGTGTGTCCGCACCATTGAGTAAAACTCCTGTAATGGCCGCACGCCACCCTTTATGACAGATATGTTAAGTAAAAATGAATCTCCGACGTCCATTACAGCGGTCTTTTTCTTGTCAAGGCGGCCCAAGGTGCTTATTCTACTGGGTTCTGGTGTTTGAGGAAATCATGGCGAATGCGTGTTCGGTGTAGGCTAAGAGGGGCGAATTTTAGGCAGGTTTTGCTCATAAGGATGGTGAATATCGAGCCCAGCAGTAAGAATAAATGTCACGCTAAGCTCACCAAAGCTCAATACCACTTACATAGCATATTAAAGTGCTCAAAGCAAACCCACACAGCATTTATTATTAGCAGCAGCTCTTCAACGCAATCCCATTTCAGATGGGAATGTTAACCAATATGTACGCATCCTCCCAATTACTACTACATTTACGAAAAACTACAGAACATTGAGTAGAAGTATGAAACGAACTAATGTCAAAATATGGAAATGTTAATCACTTATGATACTGGGACATCTCTTTCACTTTATGCCTTCGTGTTCAATGTATGTCATAAGAACATAGCATTATGAGCATGAAGGGAGCTGGTGAGAGTGCCAGTCGATCTAAGCAGGCCCCTGTGTCTAACACCTGCTCTCCCTACTCATGAATTTTTATAAGCATCCTTTGAAGGTGTCTATCGTACTGGCACTTACCATATGGCTGCCATGGCTGTTCCATTCATCTACCACTCCTCTAGTAATCACTTCTTGCCTATACTTTTGTTTATATATATATATATATATATATATATATATATATATATATATATATATATATATATATATATATATATATATATATATATATATATATATATATATATATACGGATTATTATATGTCCTACCCTGCCTTCTTTTTACCACCAGAACCTTATTAACATAATCCTGGTTGGAAGCTCTCTTTCATCCATTTTAAATCCATTCAAATCAAGTCTCCTCGGCACCTTCTGCCTTTCTACAGAATGCAAATTTAAACGCTTAATCATCCTTATGTGGAAAGTTTCAACCCACGAAAAGGTTTTGGCTAATCCTCTGCACAGATTCATACATATTGAAGTCCCTTCAGTATCTTGATCAGAACTGCTACATACGGATGGGTTTCGCTAGTTAATGCGAAACAGATCTTGAAGATACATCCGTTCTTTTTGAAACGAAAGTTTGTATCATAATTTCCTCCTCACTGGCACACTTACATTGGGGGAATGCTTTGTAGCCAAAAAAACAACTACTCTTTTTTTTTTTAAACATTGAGCATTCTGCCACTTCACCAAATCATAAGCAGGACAGTCAAGTTCGCCCTGCAACACTGAAGCGTCTTAATCTCAGGCCTAATTCAGTTCTACCAACCTTTGTATCATCCTCAAACTTATCAACATCGCTACTTGGGCGCGACTCTTAATCATTAACGTATGATAAAACAATAAGGTGGACCCAATACACTGAACCTGTGGAACTCCTAATTCTTAAGCGCTCAATTCTTACCTTTGATTCGTAATTTCTGATGCAGCGCTTTCATTGTCTTGATCAAAATTCAGCATTTTCTCCCAACTATTTCACGAGTATTTTTACGTATAACATAACAGCCATTGGTGAGGTAACTTATCGAACGCATACAGGTCTTACTTAAAATATGCTATAAGCTTTCACTCCCTGTCTTCCGGGCCTCCCATAAGTACTATCAGGTATGCGACAAAGGTGAGGCATGACTTCACCTCTTGTGAACTCTGTCCCAAGTGAGCTAAGAAATGATGTCTCTCAAGATCATTTCGTATGCTCCTATCAGTTATGGACTCACATTTACATTACTAATGTTGAACTAATTGGAAAATTTTGATGGTTTTTAAACATCTCCCAAAAATTCAAAGCGCGACTCTACCGATAAAGTAATCAATTATAACAGAAACTAAACACTCAAAAAAGATGGAGATCAGAGCCGTTATATGAAAATAACTACATGACAAAATAAACAATAGATCAAGAATCAAAATACAAAGAAGACAAAAAGAAAGCGAAGAAAATTTTAAACTTCCTGTGAATAAGACTATCAGTAGTAGGCGAGGACGACACGGTATGCGTAGCAGCAATCCCTGAAAAAAGGAGGGGAAGGAAAGAAGAGGAAAAGAAAAAGAACACTCCACAAACACGAGCATCTTTATGACTGAGGCACCAAGTGGGTTCAAAATAAAGCCTGCGTCTGGTCTACGTAAACAAAAGAGTCGCCAGTGAATTGTTTGGGTGGCGGCATTAAGTGAGGCTGCCATTAGCTCGCCAAGATTATTAAACGAGCAAAGTTGTCCTGTTTTAATGACTTCGTATTTTATTCTGGGTTAACCAGGGTGACCGTACCCAAATATGGGGCTACTGGAAAGTCTGCTCGGCTGGTTGTTATTGGCGGGAAGGGAATGGCTGGGCTGGCTGGCGGGGGAAGGCAATGGCTGGCTGGTTATGGGGAAGGAATGAAGGGCTATTACGGGGAAGGAAATGGCTGGCTGGCTGGCGAGGAAGGGAATGGATGCCTGGCTGGCTGGGAAGGGAATGGCTGTCTGGCTGGCTGGTAAAGAAATGGCTGGCTGGCTGGGAAGGGAATGGCTGGCTGGCGGGGAAGGGAATGTCTGGCTGGCTGACGGGGATGGGAATGGCTGGCTGGCTGAAGAAATGGTCATTGGCAGGCGGAATGGCTCAATATTATTGGCTGAAGCGAAATGGCTGGTTGGCAGGTAAGGAATGTCTGGCTGGCTGGCTGGGGAAGGGAAATGGCTGGCTGGCTGGCTGAAGTGTATTGGTTGGCGGGGGAAGGGAATGGCTGGCTGGCTGGCTGGTAAAGAAATAATGGCTGGCTGAAGGAATGGCTGGCTGGCTGGGCTGGCTGGTTGGTAAAGAAATGGCTATTGGCTGGGAAGGGAATGGCTGGCTGGCTGGCTGGGAAGGAAATGGCTGGCTGGCTGGGAAGGGAATGGCTGGCTGGCTGGCTGGCTGGTAAAGAAATGGCTGGCTGGCTGGGAAGGGAATGGCTGGCTGGCTGGCTGGCTGGTAAAGAAATGGCTGGCTGGCTGGGGAAGGAACACAATAATATTAAAGGAAAATGGCTATTGGCTGGGAAGGAATGGCTGGCTGGCTAGAAGGAATGGCTGGCTGGCTATTGGTAAAGAAACGGCTGGCTGGCTGAAGGGAATGGCTGGCTGGGGAAGGAATGGCTGGCTGGCTGGCTGGTATGAAATGCCAAGGCTTACGGGAAGGAATACGGGCTGGCTGATGGTAAGGAAATGGCTTGCTGGCTGGGAGGGAAATGGTTGGCTGGCTGGAAGGAATGGCTGGCTGGTTGGGGAAGGGAAATGGCTGGCTGACAAGGAAATGGCTGGCTGGCTAAAGGAAATGGTTGGTTGGCTGAAGGGAATGGCTGGTTATTGGGAAGGAAACACTGGTTGGCTGGCGGGGAAGGGAATGGCTAGCTGGCTGGCTGGCAGGGAAGGAAATGGCTGGCTGGCTGGGGAGGGAAGGCTGGCTGGCTGGCGGGGAAGGGAATGGCTGGCTGGCTGGCTGGCGGGGAAGGGAATGGCTGGCTGGCTGGCTGGCGGGGAAGGGAATGGCTGGCTGGCTGGCTGGCGGGGAAGGGAATGGCTGGTTGGTTGGGTGGCTGGGAAGGGAATGGCTGGCTGCTTGGCTGGCGGGGAAGAGAATGGCTGGCTGGCTTTCTGGCGGGGAAAGGAATGGCTGGCTGGCTGGGAAGGGTATGGCTGACTGGCTGGGAAGGGAATGGCTGGCTGGCTGGGAGGGGAATGGCTGGCTGGCTGGCTGGGAAGGGAATGGCTAATAGTATGAAATGGCTGGCTATTGGCTGGGGAAGGGAATGGCTGGCTGGGAAAATTCAGGAAGGAACATTGGGTGGTTTATTGGCGGGAAAGGGAATGGGTGGCTGGTTGGCTGGCGGGGAAGGGAATGGCTATTGCTGGGGGAATATTGGTTATTATTGGCGGGAAAGGGAATGGCTGGCTGGTTGGCTGGCGGGAAAGGGAATGGCTGGCTGGTTGGCTGGCGGGGAAGGGAATGGCTGGCTGGCTGGGAAGGGAATAGCTGGCTGGTTGGCTGGCGGGAAAGGGAATGGCTGGCTGGTTGGCTGGGGGGAAAGGGAATGGCTGGCTGGTTGGCTGGGGGGAAAGGGAATGGCTGGCTGGTAGGCTGGGGGAGTAAACAATGGCTGGTTGGCTGGCGAAAAAGAATGGCTGGCTGACAAGGAATGGCTGGCTGGCGGGGAAGGGAATGGCTGGCTGGTTGGTTGGCGGGAAAGGAATGGCTGGGTTGCTGGCTGGGGAAAGCAACGGCTGGCTGGCTGGCTGGGGGGAGCAATGGCTGGCTGGCTGGCTGGGGGAAAGGTTTATTATTGGTTATTGGGGGAAAGGGAATGGCTGGCTGGTTATTGGGGAAAGGGAATGGCTGGCTGGTAGGCTGGGGGGCCCGGAATGGCTGGCTGGTTGGCTACAGGAAAAGAATGGCTGGCTTTGGCTGGGAAGGAATGGCTAATATTAAAGGAATGGCTGGCTTGGTTGGCTATGGGAAAAGAATGGCTGGCTGGGGAAGGGAAATGTCATTGGCTGGGAAGGAATGGCTGGCTGGCTGAAGGGAATGGCTGGGCTGGCGGGAAGGAAATGGGTTACTGGCAGAAGGAATGGCAGGCTGGCTGGGAAGCGACTGGCTGGCTGTCTGGCTGGCTGGGAAGGGAATGGCTGGCTGGCTGGCGGGGAAGGGAATGTGTGGCTGGCTGGCTGGGAAGGGAATGGCTGGCTGGCTGGCTGGCTGGGAAGGGAATGGCTGGCTGGCTGGCTGGCTGGGAAGGGAATGGCTGGCTGGCTGGCTGACTGGGAAGGGAATGGCTGGCTGGCTGGCTGGCTGCCTGGGAAGGGAATGGCTGGCTGGTTGGCTGGCTGGCTGTGGCTTGACTTACAGAGGAAGATGAGAGAAAAAAAGATGCGTATTCGTGATGAAGGAGGAGAAGGGTAATGGAAGGAAAAAAACGAGGATGGAATCAAAAGGAAAAGGGGGCGGAAGGGAGAAACTCAAAAGCTTTGTAATATGCCACTGCTAAAGTTCTTTCTCCACTTGTGAGCGAAATTTAAAAAAGAAGCACAGAGCACACCCTAATGCCCGCCCTTGCCTTCCTCACACACACACACACACACACACACACACACACACACACACACACACACACACACAAACACACACACACACACACACACACACACACACACACACACACACACACACACACACACACACACATACACAATCCCTTCTTCCCCCTCACCCCTTTATCAGCCCCCAAAAGGCGCTCAGAGGAAAAACTTACTCAGAACCTTTTTAATGGATGGCGGACCACAAGGACACTGTTTCCCACACCTGCCACTCCAGGGCGGACAGGTGTGTGACCTTTAATAGCAGCATCATACTGGAACAGATAGCGGCTGCAATGCAGTAGGGAAAGTAGAGAAGGGAGGCACTGACGACGAACAAGTAAAATGGAGGTGAGGAGGGAAGGAAACCTCTATAACCAAGGACGGTGACGGACGAGAGTGTAAACCATAAAATGACAGAGACACACAAGACGGCGGGAGGGGAGTGGGAAGGGGAAGAAGGGGAGTTAGTGTCAATCCTTTCTGAGAAGAGATTACTTGTGCAACTTTAATGCGCCAGCAATTGCAAGTGCAGGTACCGGAGAGGGCGGTTAAGAAGCTGAAAAGAAGTGAAGAATATGAGTGAGAAGGAAATGAACAAATGTTGAGGGAAAATTCAGGAGGCATAAAGAAAAGAGAGAACAGAGAGAAAGAGGAAGAAAACAGAAAGCAAAGTTAAGGAAAATATGAAATACTAAAAACAAACAAGAAAGTGAGAACCTAGATAGGATTGCTGCAGTAAAGTACGTGGTGAAAGACACAAACAACAACATTAGAGGAAGTGAGGAAAGAACGAACATTTGGTTAGTAAAGAAAATTGGCTAATGAATCGGCATAAAAAGTTAAAATGGGAAAAAAGGAAAGAAAGAAAAAGGAGACGAATGAAAAGAAACCCAAATAAAATAAAAATAACGAGAAAGAAAAACGAATATAAAACAGATGGACAGCAAAAACAAACTGGAAGAGAAGGATGAAAAAGAAATACAAGGAAAAACAGAGATAAGAAGATATAGGGGGAGAGAAGATAACGTTGGAGACAGTGGTAAAAGCTAGGTGTGGGGAGAGGTGCAGGCAGTGGAAGGCGGAGTGGCAGGGCGAAGGAACAAGGAATTGGCTGCAAGTGCTTCGAGTGAACAGCTGCCTGAGAATGTATAACAAGCGGCGAGAGCGTGGAGGAAATATAGTGAGGGAGAGCGGGAAGAAAGAGCGCGGGTGGTGAAACAAGGTCACACTTGAGGCGCTCGAGTGAACAACCGCCGAATGTAACGACGTGGTGCACCTTCCCTGGCACACTTGTCGCTTGTCATACTTAATAATAAAGACATATGGACAATATTCCCATAGGGCTGTGTTACTTTTTCGCCTTATAGAGTAGTGTTACCGCCATATCCCGGGGCTAGGGTGAAGGTCGATAGGGTGAGAGAACAGGGTGAGAGTACTAGTTAGAGCTTGGATGAGAGTGAGGTTGAGGGGCCAATGAAAGAGTGAAGGAGAGAGAGAGTGGAGCTGAGGATGTGAATAGTCAAGGAGAGAGTGAGGGTGAGTAAGGGTGAATAAAGGGTGAGAGAGAATATTAGTTAAGGGGCCAGTATGGGGAGTGAAAGGAGTGAGAGCCAAGAAGTTCAGGAGGAAGGGAGAGATTCAGTGTGAGTGAGGGTGAGGGTGAGAGCAAGGGGTGAATAAGGGGTTGAAGCCAGGCAATAGTTAAGGGCCAGGATAAGTGAGAGCAGGAGAGGCCAAGTTGGAAAGAAGTGAAGGGAGAGAAGCCAGGGTGAAGTGAGGTTAAGGTGAGACCATAAAGGTGAAATTACAGGGTGAGAGAGTATTAGTTAAGAGCCAGTATGAGAGCAAAAAAGGAGAGGTAGGGTAAGTGAGGGTGTACTGAAAGCCAGGTGAGAGAGAGTGAGAGCGAGACTAAGGTGTGCATGTGAGGGTGAAAGAGTGTGAGGAAGGGTGATGACAGTAAAGGGAGACTTAAAAGAACCAGGTCACTTATGGTAAATGAGCGCCAGGAGTGAGAGACAATGGGAGAGAAACCAGGACGAAAAGGTAAAGGAGAGAGAGGAGAGAGACAGATCAGGTGCGAGGATGTATGGTAACCTAGAGCAGGGGAGCGGGTCAAGGGAGTGATGGAATGACTGTGGACACAGAATGGAGGAGAGGCCAACAGAGTTAGGGTCAAGGGGATAAAAGGAGTGTATAGGGGCGAGAAAGGTAAAGGGAGAGAGAGGAGGGGTGTGAGGATGTACAGGGTAACCTCAGAGCAGGAGAGGGTCAAGGAGGATGGGGGTATTGGACGGACACAGAATGGAAGGAGAGGTCAAATAGGAGTCAGGGTCAGGATAGAAAAGGGGTGTATAAAGGGGCAGGGGCGAGAGAGGGGCATGAGGAGAGTAGAAATCACCTCCATTAGATTACCTGCGACACTAACACCCACACAAGTTATAATCTTGATTTACTGAAAGGAGTAATTAAATCTGAAATAAGGAAACGACTTAATTAAAGAACCAAGATTAAATCAGTGGTAATAATACCCCCCACCCCCTCCTACCGAAGCCCGCCGCCTACTCTCTTCCTCCTCTTCTGCCTCCTTTCCCTCCGTCGAGCTCCAAATCTACGTCCTCCCTCCCTCAAATGGCTCCTTCCAACGCTGTTATTGGCCTCCTCTCTCTCCTCCTCCTTATCCCTTTTTTCTGCATATCCGGTGTTTTTTGTCCCTTTTTTCCAGTCCCGTTTTGCCATTAATGTTGATTACCCGTAATTCTGCCCAGCTGTGGAGGGACTAGTTCCAGGAGCGGTAGCGTGGCGCCGGCGGTGGTCTTGCCCCTTTGGTCTCGCCCCTTGGTCTTCGCCCCCTTGTCTTGCCCTTTGCGCTGCGGTGCGACCTTCGGCTCTAATGGCAACACAAACTCACAGCAACACACGAGTCCTGTAATTTATTTCGAGACTTAATTCGGGCTTTTTGTGCGTGTGTGTGTGTTTCGTGGTGTCGTGCTTTTTCCTTCCTATTATCCGCTAGTCGGTCGTGTTGCGGCGGAGGTTTGAATTATTATCCGCGAAAAACGACCCCAAATGACTCGGTGGTTTGCGTAGTGTAAATAATGAGCGCCATTTTTCTTATATGCTCTCATTTTTTCATATATATTATAGAGGTGGAGGTTGTGTGTCTGATGACTGTGTGTGTGTGTGTGTGTGTGTGTGTGTGTGTGTGTGTGTGTGTGTTTCTGTGTGTGTGTGTGTGTGTGTGTGTGTGTGTGTGTGTGTGTGTGTGTGTGTGTGTGTGTGTGTGTGATAAACGGTTTATTTCATGAAGTATCAGGCAGCCCTAGAGCTGAAAATATACATCAATGGAAGATGAAATGAAATGTGTGTGTGTGTGTGTGTGTGTGTGTGTGTGTGTGTGTGTGTGTGTGTGTGTGTGATTATAAAAAGGAAAAATAAATATTCTCGTAACTACGCCATTAGTGACTACACAATTAAAATTTCCCTCCCTTTCCTCCTCCTCCCTCTTTTTCTCCCTTTCTCTCTCCACCCACAAGACAGGTGCTCCCTCCCTCCCCCTCCCTGCCGCCTCCCTCCCCTCCCCCTTCCGCTGTAGTCTGTGGGCGAGTGTTACGGGGAGGGGGTCGTGGACATTTTCTGTAGTACCAAAGTTGTTTATTCGTTCTCGCTTTTTACCTTTTTCTGTGTCTCGTGCTCCCTCGACTTGTTTGTGTAGAGAAAGCCTGTGTAACATTAATTCCTTGTTGCTAAAAAATCGAACTGCGTTGTCATTTTGTAATTCTATGTGTCTTTGTATGTTTGGTTGTCGAAGTGTCGGAGTTAATTCAATCGTCCGTCTGCTTGTTAGTCCATTTTCTATATGTCTGTCTGTTTTCATCCGTGTTTGTATGTATCTTTGTCTGTCTGTCTGTCTTTCATTTTGTTCCTCATCTATTAGTTTCATAATTATCTTTCCGTTGTGTGTGTGTGTGTGTGTGTGTGTGTGTGTGTGTGTGTGTGTGTGTGTGTGTGTGTGTGTGTGTGTGTGTGTGTGTGTTTGCGCCTGTTCTGCTTTCGTCTGCATCTCTCTCCGTCTGTGTCTGCTTGTCTGTCTGTCTCCCGGGGAAAGATATGGCGAGGCGCAGGTAATTATAATTAATGGAGAGGCACAAAAGCGGTCACGCCAACGTGCATGCTCATAAGCACACACACACGCGCGCGTACACACACACACACACACACACACACACACACACACACACACACACACACACACACACACACACACACACACACACACACAAACTTTATACTGGAGCACTTTCTCGAGCACTCGGTATGAAGTGTCACAAAATAATTACTGAAACACTCGACTGAAAAAGGCAAAGAGAAAGGAGAGGGAAAGAAGAGGAGGAGGAGGAGGAGGAAAAGGAAGAGGAAGAGGATGAGGAAGAGGAGGAGGAGGAGGAGGAGGAGGAGGTGATGCTAACACCTAGGAGAGCATCTTTCCGAGGAGGAGCATGTCTTTCGCCTCCTCCTTGTCCATGACTCACTACTCACTCTCATCTGGAAGGTAAGGCAAGGGCACGTCAGAGGAAGAGGAGGAGAAGTAGGAGGAGAAGGAGTAGGAGAAGGAGGAGGAGGAAGTGGAGGAGATTAGTGTCACTCTATACTCTGCCTTTACTATCGGTTTCTTTTTTTTTTCAGTCATGCATTATGGAGCAGGAAGTGTTGTCCATTTGGTGAAGAGAGGAGATGAAAAGGAGCGACAAAGGAGATGGACGGTACATACTGTGTGTAAACCTGAGTGTAATGAGGGATGGAGGCTGCTGCTCGAATCTCAGGCAAGGAGGAGGAAAATATTCTTACGAAGAAACTTAAGAGTGTACTGTATGGGGCGGGGTTGGAATATCATATCCTTATTAAATATCATTTCCTTATTCTGACACTAATACTAACGAAGGGAAATACCTTATCGTAGTGACAAACCGATTTCTTTAATTTTCTTTTTTTAGGTGCTGCCTGTATCGCTGGTAGGCTCTTTTGAGGGGCCTCTTGGACGGCCCCAGCACGTTAGTGGCACAGGTGAATATTATTTATAGTGGCTGCCGTGATTTATAACTTGATTGGCTAATGCTGCCCCCCGGTGCTCCTCTTGACCGAAGTAAAGGCATGTTTAAAGGAGACTTCTTAGTAACCTAATGGTAGAGATGGAGGAGGAAAGGACTTTCTGTGATGATATTTAAGCCTTGCAGTGTAAAGATGGTGAAATTAATTCACAGTAGTTCATAGACATTTTCTATCATTTTCCTCCCATCACTGCTATGCTCCCATCCCTATAGCAGCGTATATTAATGTCTTACGGCTCCTTTCATCAAGAGTTGACATTATTATCTACTTATGCTCAGAACCGAAGAAATCTAATTATTTTGACAGTGTAGGAGGTTCCAGACGCCTAAACGAGCCCCTTCACCGAGTTCATTGTAAAAATGCGCGTATCGAACCACCCGCTTAGTCGATACAATTACTGCAGACAAAGGCGAGGAGAATCATCCGTATATCTGTTAAATTAATCCACAACTTTGCCGAGCGATCTCGAGGGAAAAAAATGCACATTTCAATAGGCAACTTAACGTGCTTATTACAGGCGAGGCGCTGTGGGGCCACAAAAATTAAGCGGAAAAAGAGCTCAAGAGTCACTTCGAAGCGGCTGCATCTTCCTGATAAGAGCGAAAGGAGCTGTTCTCGCGCTCCTCTCGTCCTCCAGAAACAACAGCCCGACGCCCCTCCTCCCCGGCACAGCCCGACAAGTCTACCTGCCTGGATGATTTGTGAGCAAGTACTGAAACATTAAAAGCGGAAACGATTCTGCAACGAGTATGAGATTGATGTAAGCATTAGTGACGGGTATTAAATCAAAGAAATTACTTTAAATTTTCATTTTATGCTACAACTGAGAGAGGTAGACCTCACCTAAGAGCACTGTTTTCTTGGTAAGAAAAATACTCTTCGGAAAGAAGTGCTGTTGGGCGCGCTTGACACAATACTTAGTACAGGCATTACTGACGAGTAGCAGCCCGTGCACAGGGAGAAGCCCTGGAAGGGCGGGTACAGAGGAAGGCGTCCTGCTGCTGCTGCTGCTGCTGCTCCACGCGAATTTACGACGCGAGGAGAGTCACCTGGGGAGCGGCAGAAGGGGGAGGAGGAACCCTTTGTCCGATACATCACGTGTCATTCAGTCAGGTATTACATTGTTGCAGGGAAGAGGAGTAGGGGGGAGCTGAAGGAGAAGCTCACCGTGCTTCCTCCTTGCCTTCCTCCTTCCCTTCCCTCCACCTGATCTTGCCGCCTCCAGTACAATCCTCTTCTCTCCGCCTCTTCTTCCGTCGTCTGATGCTGACTCCCCTCCCATCGTATTCACTTGTTCACAGTTAAACCTATGAATACTTTATTCTTCTTTGCATACAAGGAGACACCGGCGCCGGATTTTACTGTCCTCAGGGATGCACGCACCAATTGTTTACTTTGTAACATAAGAAAGTTTGTGTTCCTTTTAAGTTTTTCTTTTGCCATAAGTCTCAACTTGAGCCACGCACGCCAAATAAGATGAAGCATTCCATAAACCGATCCCTTCTTCCGTCAGATGTCTGCAGGGAGAAGGAAGAAAAGGGAAGGGAGATGTGAAAACAAGGGAGAAAAATGGTAGGAAAAGGAAGGGAAAGGAAGGGGTGGAAAGGGATGAGGATGAAAAGGAGAGTGTGGAAATACATTGGTATGGAAAGAAGGGAAAGAAGTGTAATAGGATGAGGTGGGACAAGAAAGAGGTCTGTTTACAAAATAAAGTGTGTGTGTGTGTGTGTGTGTGTGTGTGTGTGTGTGTGTGCCTGTGTGCGAGTGTGCGCGCTTGTGCGTCTGTCTGTCTATCTGTCTGCCTGTCTGTCTGTGTGTGTGTGTGTGTGTGTGTGTGTGTGTGTGTGTGTGTGTGTGTGTGTGTGTGTGTGTGTCCCTCTGTTACGTATGTTCATGACCGGTTTGCTGGAGACATGCGATCGTCCAGCAGCTGATTAAAGACTGCAGACGTAATATATAGAGACAAGACATCCACTTGGCAATGTCCTGCTGTCTTATGCTGCCTCAGCCTTATAGCACGCTCTCACGCCACCAGACGTTTCTTCGCTTATTTTCGTGTACGTCCATGTCACTTGATATTGTTCGCCTCGCCTAATACAGGGCCGTATCCTGCGTCATCTCATGCCATGTATCTTAAGAAAGACTTCTTTCCTTCACCGTAGCTGACCCTATTCAGCGATAATGGGGCAAGAACACGAAAAAAAAAGTAATATACAATAAATCGTCGTGTGAGCTTGTTAACTTCTCTCAGTTCTGCTTGGAGCATTGTTAAGACCTGCAACTGTCGGTCACTGGTGTGGATTCCAGGAAGTCCAGGAATATACTTGATGAATTTACAAAAAACGAAGCGCTGCTGCTGAAAGCATTTCCACGGCTCGTATGTTTCTCTAGACAGAGTTATTTCTGCAACTGTAGAATATACACACACCAAAATACTCTACGGAATGGTTTAGAAATTCTCTCACTTTCAGGGAAGTCTGAGCAGTACTGTTCGTCATCGAGGAGGAAGCATTTCCTGTTGGAGCCAAGAAAATCAAATAAACAGCTCGAGTTGCCAGATCATAATATATAATTAAAGGAAATAACTGAAAATAGGCTTATAACCTACCAAATAATCTCAAATTCATCACAAAGGTACGTTGTCTCAGTATGATTGCCGTGGTGTGAGGTGAGTACCTGGCAGTCACCGCCTTGAGTTACTAATTATTCTTTCCCGCCGCCAAGTGTAGTGATGCACATGGCGCAGTTTCTCAGGAGCGGAGGAGCGGTTTATTTCCTTGCTGACAGGGAGCGATGCGGGGCCAATTAACCTTCTTCGTCTCCGGAAATGTTACGATTTTAATTTCTTGTCTGGCATTCACGACGATTAGTCAGACAAACATGGGACTTACAAGAATCTCTGGGCGTGTTCTTTCCTGACAATTACGACTGTGTTCTTCACCTGCCCGTCATAAGTTGGCTATGTACTTGTGCAATGTACTTGTGCAACCCTCTTTATGTAGTCCTGTATTCTTTTCATATCTTTGCTACGCCGCCCCAGCTCCCTTACTCCACCAGACAGGTCAGGGGGAAGGCAACGGAAGGCAGCTGGAGGCAGCAGCCCATCCCGCCCTGTGTAGAGCTTTATCCTGTTTTCCTTGTATCATCTCATTCAAATGATGTTTGGATAAGAAATCCGAGATCCTTCTCGAGGGCCATCCTTCCCCCTCCATCCCCTCCCACCCCTCCCTTCCCATCTCCCCATCCTCCTTCAAGTCACGCAGCATGTTTCCTCGTCTTTACCTTTGTGTCGCTGTGTGCTCCGTGAGTCAACAATCACCACTGTCAACAGGTCTGGTTGTGTTGACCTCTCGCGTTGTTACATGAAGACGATTTCCCGATGTGCTGCACCTTGATGCTTCTTTTCATAAGTGTATGTTAGACATTTAATTTCCATAACAGCTACCTCAATATGTAGTAAGCATGTTTAATGTTTAATGTGTAATGTTGATGTGGGAAAGCGATGGCTGAGTGGTCAGCGTACGGGCTCGGCGCACTGAAAAACTTGGGTTCGTGTCCTGCCCACCGCTAAAAGTCGACAATTTCAGTTATCACCGAGTGGGCTAAAACTACCCACCTGCTGTCCTGATTACCACTTATCAACTCTGGTAAAGCGAAACACTAAAAAAAGAGGACCAAGTGGAGCTCCGGAGGGGCAGCATGAGTCTAGAAAGAATGGCGCCACTATATTAAACACTTGCCTGCACCACTAACGGGCCGGGGCAGGCCAGCAGGCCCCACCATGAAAGTCTGACGACTCTATGTGCCCCCCAAAAAGCAATGAAACAAACCTCGCTTCAGATCTATGTACCTAATACAATAAATATACAATAAATTGTATAAGAAAAATGTCAGTTGGGACTCCCTAAAAGCTTCGAAGAAAAAAATGGACAATTCTTTAACACCGAGGAACAAGCTGTGTCAGGTTACAACGACAAAAAAGAAAAAAAACATCGTGGTGAGAGTCGCGGATATTCAAGACGGGAGGCGCAGGTGGTAGTGGTGGTGGTGGTGGTGACGATAATGGTGGTGGTGGTGATGGTGATAATGGTGATGATAAGTGATGACGACGGTGATAAATGATGGAGGTGGCAGAGATAGTAGCAGTGATGGTGTTGATGGTAGGGGAGCATATTTTGGGGTGGTGGTGAAGGGGGGGAGAGGTGTTGGTAGTAGTGGTGGTGATGGTGGTGGTGGTGGTGGTGGTGACGACGACGATGGCCATGATGGTAGTGATGGTGGTGGTGGTAGTTGTGGTGGTGGTGGTAGTGATGGTGATGGTGGTAGTGATGGTAGTGGTGGTAGTGATGGTAGTGGTGGTAGTGATGGTGGTGGTGGTAGTGATGGTGGTGGTGGTAGTGATGGTGGTGGTGGTAGTGATGGTAGTAGTGGTGGTAGTGGTGGTGGTAGTGGTGGCCAAACGGAGGATCATAGTGACGATGCTGGCTATGGTAGTGAAGGTGTTGTTGGGGATTGACGGCGGTGGTATTGATGATGATGATGATGATGATTAAGATTAGGGGTGGTTGAAGAGCTTGTGGTGCCGGTGGTGGTGGTGGTATTAGTGGTAATCAGTGTTGCCACCTCGAAAAAAGAAATTGTACCGCATCTTGCACTGAAAAAGTACCATTCGTACCACTAAATTTTAAAATGTACCACAAAATGCATCACTTTCTATCTAATGAAAATATTAGGGTTGATAATGTAATAGACAGACAACTCCGTGGTAATCAAATGATGCGACAAGGGAATACATCCATTGCTTACTTCAGTTTAGTTGATATTAAGGAGTTGTAGGTTTAATTTTATCTAAAATACAATAAAGGAGATGGGAGGTGCCTGCCAGGCAGCCCATCTCCCAAAATAAATAAGAATACAAAATGTATAAAGCATACAAAAGTAGAAAAGTTTTATATATATAGATATATATATATATATATATATATATAGATATATATATATATATATATATATATATATATATATATATATATATATACATAAGGAATATTCAATGCCAGCCACCAGTGATGGCAAGGGGCATTATGAAAATAGTACATTACATACTGTAAACAACACAATGTAGGGAGTGTGACAGGAAGAGGTACACCAAAAGTTAAAATCTCTGGGCAAAATGAGGTGCTCCTTCAGAATGCAAGAAAGGGTACCAGTATTTATAAGTCAGCTCACCAGCTCAGCTAGCTCCCACCGGCCCTGTGGCCTGCATAGTGCTATTTAAGGGCAAGCCAACATATATAATCATAGTGAGTGACCCCGTGGCCTGTCTCTAAGTGTACAAGGCTCAGCGGCACCCCCACTATATTAATAATAACTTCCCAATAATACTTTCAGTCAGTACTTGCATCAGGACAGCATCATACTGTCTATCATCAGTGAAAATACAAAGAATGGAGACTTGGCATGTGTTGATATGACAAAGCCATTAACATTAAGAATGACTGAAAATCATTATTACTACCCTCTCCCCATCCCCGTCTCGTCCCCATGGTCCCGAGGCTCCCATGACGCCGTGACGATCACGCCCGTCCGCTGTTTCGACAAAAGTCACTTATGACTTGGTATAAGTGACTTTGGTTTCAATAGGACACCACGACTGCCATTACGCCACTCGTATACAAGGCTCAAAATCACTTAATACTTGTGCTTGAGTTTCAGAAAGTATAATGTTTTTTACTTTTACTCTTTTTCTTAGTAAATTATTTCATATTTTTTACCATTTTAGGATATTCTTCAAGCAAAACTTCAAATTGTACCGTTGACAAGGAAAATTGTACCGTTCTATGCAAATCGTACCAAAAATGGCTTTATTTTGGAATGTAGGACCACGGTACCATTAGCTTCAAAATGTACCATTTTGGTACAATTGTAGCAGGTGGCAACACTGATGGTAGTGGAGGAATTGGTAGTCTGTAATGGTGGTGGTGGTGGTGGTGGTTATGATGGTAGTGGTGGTGATGGTGGCTGTGGTGGTTAGGGTGGTGGAGGTTGTAAAGCCGACGTCACACTGGACCAAATCTGGCGAGCACGAGCTTTTGCTGGCAGCTTTTGCTCGCGGGATGGCTCGCTCGCGAGCTTTTGCTCCTGCGTTTAGCTCGCCGCTTGGACGGGGAGCAGCTCGGCAAACCGCGAGCAGGCAGTCAAATGAGCTCTTTGGTGCACCGATATGTGAATAATATATATTGTCTAGTGTATTGGATCCGTATACCCATGATATTAGAGAACTTATTCATATACTCGTTTGATGTTTGATGCTGTTTGTAATAATTTATAATATTGTGAAAACTAGTGTTGGTTTTTATTTTGATTTCTGGATCCCTGACCAAGACCAAGACCGCCCAGCTGAAGTAAACACTCGCCATGACCACCTTCGCTCCTAGTTCTAGAGTCCATTGGTCCTCCGGTATTATGCATTCTTTAATATTTAGAGTCAGGGACCATCCCGAGTTGTGGTACCACAGCCATCCACATTTATTTAAGTCTACGCTGAAGAAAGTTATGATGTTATGATGTTGTACACACCATGGGTCTCCCTCCCTTCTCTTCAGCCATGACCGATCCCAGACTCGTCTTTTCTTCTTCTGAGCTCGTTGAATAACGGCAAGTAATGCCGTCACAGCTGCACACTTAGCCGTAATGCGAAGCGTAGGTGTAGTAGGCGCCATGGTTGAGGCTTTGTTTACAATGATGTTGCACAAAGCTGCCAGCAAGAGCTCGTGCTCGCCAGATTTGGGTCCAGTGTGACGCCAGCTTTATGATAGTGATGGTGGTGGTGGTGATGATGGGGATAGTGGTGGTGGTGGTGGTGATGATGGGGATAGTGCTGGTGATGGTGGTGATGATGGGGATAGTGGTGGTGGTGGTGGTGATGATGGGGATAGTGGTGGTGGTGGTGGTGGTGATGATGGGGATAGTGGTGGTGGTGGTGGTGATGATGGGGATAGTGGTGGTGGTGGTGGTGATGTTGGGGATAGTGGTGGTGGTGGTGGTGGTGGTGATGATGGGGATAGTGGTGGTGGTGGTGGTGGTGATGATGGGGATAGTGGTGGTGGTGGTGGTGATGATGGGGATAGTGGTGGTGGTGGTGGTGATGATGGGGATAGTGGTGGTGGTGGTGGTGGTGATGATGGGGATAGTGGTGGTGGTGGTGGTGATGATGGGGATAGTGGTGGTGGTGGTGGTGATGATG